>NC_064243.1:26102272-26405303 GCF_003254725.2 Canis lupus dingo | reverse complement strand
TCAGATTCCCTATATATAAAGAAATAGTAACCTGTTCTAACACTTGCTCAGAAAGAGTTCAACCAACTGATCCAGTTTCAATTTGGATATCAAAATCAATTTAATGAAAGTCTATTGCATAAAATTTCTGTTCCCTTAAGAACAGTAGTAAAACTATTTAGAAAGTAAAAAAGTCAAAATACCCCAAATAAATTAATCTCAACAACCTCTTCACCCTTACCATACACACACAGAATCAATTCACAAGGTTTGTAAAACCAGTTTGGTCACTCCTGGAATTACAAAGATGGGAAACAGGCACTCCTTTTCTATTCATCTGATTCTTAACCTGAAGACAAGACCTACATTTTGCACCATCCTCTCTTTTTTTCCCTCATTTCATTTAACAGCCACCTAGCTGCTCTAATTAAATGGATCTAAATGCATGACCATAGGGGTAAGGACACACAAAAGTATGCAGGGTGAGAAATTTGGGACCATATCATCTACATAAGCAAAATAAGTCTAAAGACTCCAATTACTATTTAAAGTAATGACAAATGACAAATCAAGAAATAGACATTGAAATTTAAAAGCAAATCATTTCTAAGATTCCTCAATGATCACTAATTTCCATTGTATGAAGGAAAAAAAACTTCTCCATAAAGTAAAATTCAATTTTATAAAAATACATATGCCTTAACATCAATAATTTGTTCAATGGAATGCAATGGGTAGATTGGAAATGAATGGGAAGAGTAAAAAGGCACTGAACACATAAGAATTTTGGAAATAATTCTGACACCTCACACTGCTCACCCTCCATTGTCAGAAATGTTCCTTGAAATGTGGATGTAGAGATTATTGACTCTGTCTAAGCAGCATAAACTAAACACTCAAGTGATGTTATTGAGATACTGACCTTGAGTTGTTTTTCTAAGGTATTGATGGGTTGTGCTTTGCTGTCTCTACTCTCACATGGATGCCCTTGTTCCAATGTCAGGTGTCTGTAAGAGCCATTCTGGGGTTAACTGTCAGAGGCTATAGAGGAGAGCACTTTTTCCAGCAAAGTTGAGTGACTCATTCTGGTCCCTAGGAAGGCTGGCTTCACTAGCATCATTTTCTAAGCCTTGTCTTTCTTAAACTTCTCTTGGTCCACGAGACATATAATCTTTTAGCATATCCAGCAGCCTCCTCTGACCATAATCAAGCATCCACTGGGTATTTGGGGAATGTCTGAAACCATGCCAGGGAGTTTGGGGTTCTCACTTCAACTGGGGCCGCTACTTAGATTTGGAAGAAGTCAGGTTAAGACAGTCCCGCAGTGTGTTAGGCAGTTCTGTAAAACAAAAAATGGACTCTTCCAAATCTTCCTTGAAAGAAACACTGGTGGGTCACCCACACTTCCAGTCATATGGTACACACGCACCTCATGTTTCCTCTCCACCATAGTTACTATTAGCACTTCTCTTTACAAGAAAACCTAGGATAATTACTACCCCAGGAGCACATATGTAACATTATGTTTAAGAATATGTCAAGTCAGCGTGTGAGCTACAGTGGCCTGTTTTGTCTCCCACTCAGTGTCAGACACCATGCTCCCTTCTAAAACCAGCAGCCTTCACTGTGACAGCTGCTGCCTGCGGGGTGTGGTGCAGCCGCCTCGACATTCTGCCAAACCACATTCATCATCTTTCTCCTAGGCACTAGCATGATATCTAACATCCCCATTAGTTGGAACTCTGGATCTTCCAACAGAAGAATAATAGAAAATGAGAGAATGGGCCACATAGGAGAGATAAATCATGAAGGATCACATCACCTCATGTAGCAAGACCGTGTGCAGTCTTGAAAAGTTAGTATTACTTTTGAGAGGCCTAGTATTTCTACCAATTGATCACATGACAGAATGCAATAAAGGAGCTCCTTATTTAAATCAAACCTATAAAAACAGAATGATTATTCCTCAGTTTCTTTTTGTTTCAAGAAGAATTTTCACATATTGTGTTGCTTTAAAGACAAAAGTGCAATGACCCTAATAAAAACCATACTAAGAAAGAGGGGAAGACAGAGTGAAGGAAAACAGAAAAGGAGGGAGGTATGGGAAAAGAGAGAGTGATTGTTACATTTCTCCCCTAGGAAGTCTGGTAAGGGCATGAGCATTTAGTTAGTTTAACTGTAAAATTTAGCATGCAAACTAGGATTTTCTTGGAAGTAGGGTATCTCTAACCAGCTCCAGAGGGGATACTGGAACAGAGGATGTAAATTGGGACTGTACTTGGGCCACACTAGCATACAGAGTCCCCCTAACTTGCTACAGAAAGCTTAGAGGCCCCTCTCAGATTTGATCTTATTTACAAATGATATTTGAGCCACCTTAGTTATCATGTGACATACCATAAGGAGAATAATGTAGGTCCAGACATAAAGAACCTTTCATATAGGGATGCTTGGGTGGCTCAGTGGTTGAGCATCTGCCTTCAGCTGAGGGTATGATCCTAGAGTCCCAAGATCAAGTCCCACATCGGGATCCCTGCATGGAGCCTGCTTTTCCCTCTGCCTGTGTCTCTGCCTCTCTATGCGTGTATGTGTCTCTCATGAATAAATAAATAAAATCTTTTAAAAAAAGAACTTTCATATAAGAAGTGTAATAACTTAGCTGTTTGTTCATTCATTCATCTATATGATAAATATTTACTCCTTTCCTACTATGTGACAGGCACTACACTAGGTATTTGAACTGGATTGAAAAAAAAAATCCCTTAACAATCTGGACATTGATTTGTTCCTATTAATGTGAAAAAGAAATACTTCTCCAAATATTCAAAAAAACTTCAGCTATCTAGAACCTTCAAGAAATGGCCATTAGAGTTTAGTCAAATCATCTGGTGGCTGAGAAGTGCACCATTTTAAGCAATGGCACATTCAATATGGAACCTTTTCTGCAGAAATAATTCCACAATGTGTTATGATGTTAAACATAAATTTTCCTTAGAGAGTCAAGGTGAGAATGATTATACAGTACTAAGGCATACAAATGCCCTCTGGAATTACTAAAGAATACAAAGCTTCTAGTATTAATACCTAAACAGACAGCATGACTCAGCATTTTGCATTCTTATATTTATGTTTGTTTTTGTCTCCTTTTATTGTTTGACTGTCATTTGTCAATAATATAGCGGTAATATACCTAATGGGACAATATGGCATTGTCCCCACTTTACAGATGAGACAATCTGAGGCACAGAGAAATAAAGCAGTTTGCTCAAGGTCAAACACTTGGAATTTGAACTCAGGCAACCCACCACATTTGCCCACTCTGCCATGTAAGCAATGCCCACATCTACCTTAACTAGCTGTGAACTTGAAAACTTTAGAATTATGTAAGAGCAAATATGCTCTCAGATAGCACTTGAGAAACGCAAGCCTATGAGTTTGGGAGAATTGACTACATGACACCTAGATTTGTCGTAGGGTCTATTTCTTTCCCTATGGTTCACAAATACGCCTGTGTAAGTGAAGTCTGTCAGATAACTCAGTTTGCCAAGTTCACTGAGTCTTGGAAATTAATTATAATTAAAATGAAATCATTTTTACAATATAATCTCATATATATTTTGTCCAATTACTCGTAGGTTGCATATTTTCTCATTTGAAATTTAGATTTTTAGGAAAAGTAAAGTGTAATTTTAGTTACGTGAATCTTAAGAATAAAAAGGCAGTTCTTTAGTACAGTAACATGCCAAGAAAGACATCAAGTATCAGGTGATAGAAATTTATAAAACACATGAACAAAGAACCCATTCATCCATTGGCTTATTGAAAAGCAAATGAGAACACTGTGTAGGTTGCTAAGACAACAGAGATGTGATGATTAACTGTGAGATAATGGGCAGAATCTTTTGTCTTTATGAATCAAATTTTTGAAATCTAAGCCCTCATCCGTGTATATATAGCTAAAATGTTAAGAGTATTACTTTAAAAAAAAGCCTTCAGGCTTTTGAGGCCTGATGGTGAAGCAGCTTGAAGTCCTGTAATCAGGACAGAGCCCTGGTCGTAGAGGTTGTGTGTGGTGTGGCAGGGAATCAAGCCCATCCTGCCGCAGTGATGGATGAGTAGCGTGTCAGAGATTACTGCCCACAGGTCAGGAAAAAATTATTTCCAATGGATTAAAATTCTAAGTAAACTTTCAAAATATAGTAAATAACAGACGTAGCAGCTTTTTCTAGAATCTTGCTACTTTAAATTTGAAACTCTGGACTCACTCCCTTTGAGCCTCCTCGCTGTTGCCTGAACACGCAGGGCAGGTTTCCCCTGAAGGGCTGGGCAGTGGCTCATCCGCGCGAGAATGCAGTTCCCCAGCCCTACTCTTGGTTTACTACCAGCTCCTTCAAGTCTTTACTTAAATATTACCCAACTTAAAATTAGAACCTACTCTTTCCCAATACTCTGCAGACTGTTTTGTTCCCTAGCATTTATTATCTTCTAAAATAAGTCATCATGTATGTTCCTGTTGTTCACTGAAGTATCTCAAGGACCCAGACTTGTGCTTGACACAGAAGATGCTCATAAATAGTCACTTTAAGGGCAAGAATTAGTGTCCCTCTAAGTGAACTACCAAGAAGAAAACTGTAAAATTTTGTTTCTTCCCACCTTAGGTTGGCCCAACATGCAGAGGGCCCTCCAAAAGTTTCTATTTTCTACTCAATAGTCTAGAAACTTTGCATTAAAGATACCCCAAGTCCAGAATAACCATTAGGATTTGTATAGTTCAGTAACTCCTAAGCAGATCATCATCCAACATGGTATAAACTCAGAGACCCTCACTGCCCCCAACCATAATAATTCTGATTACTCTGATGCAAAGTAGAACCTTGTCTTAGTTCCTTAGGTCCTCTGGATAAAAGTCACTAAACAAATGCTTCTTTATGTGATCTGTTTCTCTGACCAAATTAATTAAAAGCAGCTAACAGTCTCTAGAAAGACTGTTTCATATTATTAACCATAAAGACTTCAGAGGAACTCAGTTTACTGTAAGAGTGGCTGACCAGGACCACAGCCATTCTCAGGGATTCATCACTAATACATGGGGGGAAATCAAGTGCTCTCTCATCTTTTGAGAATAATGCAAGCTGTCAGGAAAAAGGCAGATCCCTCCTGCTGCCACCATGCCTATTTTAAGCTGAATCTATTATTTCATGCTTTATAATATGTTTATTGGTTCTTAATGTAAATAATACATGACGTAGAAAATTTGGAAAATGTGATTAAATCATGAAAAAAATAGTGTATAATGTCACCTCAGAATAATTCCAATTTGCTCAGTGTCTTTCAGACCTTTTAAGTAAGTCTCATAGCTGGCTTTCCTGCCTCCAGGCACCTGTGCCATGGCTACTCTGTCACCACAAGTACAATATAATCATGTTATTACCTAATTAGCAATGCATCCGTAATTTCCCAATACTTGTAAAGATGGGCTGCCAAAATTTCCAATTTGAACTCTAGGTTATTGGTCACGGACTGTATTTCTTTGAATGCGTTTGACAATTTTTTTAAAGGAAAAAACTCCCATAAGTCCAAACCTATATACTCATTTTGGCAAAATTACCTTCAGAGAGAGAGAAATAATTTAAACTGCTGTAATGAAGTGCATTCATCAGACAATCATGTAACAACTGGAGGAAGTGGAGAAAGTCATTTACATTTGCAATGGCATTTCAGAGCAGAAAAGGACTGGACCCACTGAATAGCAACTGGTCAGTCTGGGGTCAGGGACAGGAGGAGCAAACGTTGCAAGAAGGGTCTCCAGCAAGACGTGAGTGGAGTGCCTCCTCCTTTGGAAGTACAGCTGCCACTAGGCCTCAAGCTCTCTCGTGCAATCTCTTCTTTGCTGATTTCAGTGTATAGATGTCTGACCTGTGAAATCAAGCTTCAAGTCTCCATAAGAGTGAAAGTCATAACCACTGAGTCATAGGGAAGGAGAGTAGATGAAAAGCTGGGTTATATGAAATGAAGAACTTGGGGAAAGACAGGCCTGGGCAGAGGTAGAAAGTAGAGAGCACTTGTTGGGTATCTATCTGCTCAGCAGTCTTTTCTTGGAAGCTCTTCTCATCACTGCTTCCTATGCTCCCAGAGGTGGCTCCTGAAAGCCAAGTTTCTGTTTTGTGAACCTGTCCCTTTGATGCCACTCCCTTCCCTGGAAATTTGGAGCTGAGATAAAGAAAAAGAGACAGATTCTCATCTAGAGATTTTACCTACAGAGGTAAAAATTATAATATCAGGAGTAGAGTCAATGGGCATTTTCCCCTTACTGTGAGACCTTGAGAGGAAATAAGACCAATCAGCCAATCCTCATCAAGAGAAAAGACAGGAAGTGGCTAAGCAGCCAGGACCTGGGTGAACAAGAAATGACCAGGAAGGCAGTCAGTCCCTGCTCGCACATCTTACAAGTCCAGCAAACCCTCTCTTCTCAGGTTCCCTATAATATCACATCCTTGTTTAACATCGGAACAAAGTGACAAAAAATAAATAACCCAAACTCCTCTTTACTGCTTAAACTGCCTCACAGTGGTAGCTAAACCAATGAGTCCTAACAAAAAACACTAGGAATATAAGCTGGCAGCATTCAGTGCTAATTTACCTATTTTGTAGTCTCATTAACCATTTCCCCACATGAATCAAGTGGGACTACTCACCATCTATAAGAAAATCCCCATCAGTTTCAATTTCTAGTCCTTTCTTGTACCTCACTGGGGCTCTCTTTTCCCCATTTCTTTAAGTCTTATCTATTCTTTGACATTCAGCCATAGCCCTAAGCCTTCCGTGCACCTCTTCTTGAACACTTCAGCTTCATAGTGGTCAGGGTTCAAGCTGCACTCTGCGGGTGTTTTCCTATCACCCTCTAATGAAATGAGTTCATCTGTAGAAATACCAAGCAAGTAATGCCCTAAAATGGATGCTTTCAGGAAGCCACACAGTACACAAATATCTTATTTGATTCTAAGGTCTATACAGGAAAACAAGGACAGGAGAAGGGAAAAATGAAAATCAAAGTACATATGTCACTGGCATATTTTTGTCTGGAATGTACTTTCTGAGACCCATTGAAGAGTCATGTATTCTTATGTTACTTTGCAAATAAAGGAAGACTGTAAAATAGGACTAAATGAATATCTAACAGATCAGAATCAAGGCCAACAGGGCAGTAGACAACAGGTGGTTCAAACAGTCCCTGGCTTCTTGCTTCAGACAGCAACTAGGTAAAAACCGTAGGTCTTTATTTTTACCTTCTGCACACAATTCTGTTTTTAAGATTATTTGTTCATACTTCCGCATACACCCTAAATGTCTACTAAATGCTGTCTTTCTGATCAATGAACAGGGCAACCCCATATGGGAAATGCCATTAGGAAAGCTCACTTGAGAAAGTCTGGCAGAAAATGGCAAGGCCCACAGGAACCAAGAGGGCCACATGGAAATTTGCTGTATTAATTCTGAGGTAAGGTGAAGACAGCTTGAACTTTCACAGTGGCAGTGGGAAGGGCCAGATAAAGAGATTCCAAACATAGTTGAGGAAAATTAAATACAACTTGATGACCAAAAGGACTTGGGAAAGGAAAGAGAGAAAGAGGTCAGAGATTACTCTAGAGTCCTGAGGCAAGAGACAGCTGAGAGAATTATCACTGGAAAGAAAAGATCCTGGGGTAGGGAGTGTAACCATATTAATTTTTTTACAAGAGGAGTTTGACATGGCAAAGCAAAATCCCTAATAAAAATGTATTCTGGAGTTGTGGTTACAAGAGATGTTCCAGGAGAGATTACACACTAGATTTGTGTATCTGGAAGTTACTATTCACTAAACAGATATGTACTGAGGACCTGGTATGTGCAGAGCACTGTACTGTATACTAATGATACAACAGGGACCAGAGAAAAGCCAATCTGACCCCTCACCTTGTGGAGCTTATAGTATAGAGAATGAAACAATCAAACAAGGTGCCTCTGAAGGAGAAGCACGCAGGGCCACACAGCTGTATGACAGGGGATCTGGGTCACTGGGCTCTCCAGGGAAGAACTGAGATCCTACAAGGAGGAGATGAAATAAAGTTGATGAGCAAAGCCGGGAGGAAGAGTGTAGCACAAACGAGGAAGGAGCATTCCAGCCTCTGTGGAAGAAGAGTGGCATCTGTGAGAGCAGACCCTGTCACTAGGGAAAGCTTGACTGAAACCAAAGCCAGAGTAGCAGCAGGGACCAGAGCATGCTAGGCATTGTGGGCCACATAGAAACTTGTGAACAAAGGGGCACCTGGGTTGCTCAATGGTTAGGTGTCCCAATTGATTTCTGCTTGGGTCACAATCTCAGGGTCCTGAGATGAAGCCTGTGTCGGGCTCCCCACTTAGTGGAGAATCTGCTTCTCTCCCTCTCCCTCTGCCCCACCACCCACAAGCATGCTCTCTCTCTGTCTCTCAAACAAATAAATAAATAAATCTTTAAAAAAAAAAAAAAGTTGTGAACAGAAATTACATGTGAAAAACATGAAATGGAAAGCAAGCAAAAAGATCGAAAACAAAACCTATGGATATGAAGACACAAAGCAAAAGCTAAAAACATGCATGTATATGTGAATTAAATATCACTGATGAGGCCCTTTTCCCTTTAACTACAGTCTATCCTTCTTCCCTAATGGGCTTAAGATGTCTTATTCAATTTTAAACATAAAATAAGAAGCTATTCTGTGAGTACCAACCCATAAGGACCTTTCAACATGTATTATTTTACTCTCATTTATTCATTTAATGTTGAAAGAGGAGAGGAAATACACACAAAAAATGAACAAGTATAGAAATAACACTAAGCTGGGCTGACCAGTAAAGATACATCAGCAGGAGTTCCCAATGAACTACAGGAAAAGGCTGATCAGAAACCTGTATAACAAGACACATAGAAAACAATAATCTAACTTTTGAGATTGTTATTTAAATCTTCAAGTATCATTAATTGCTGTCAGGAATTTAGTAGATATACCTTAGACAATCATCTGAGGAAATCAGCTCAATATGCTACCATGACCCAAAGGGTCAAGATATCCCAGATACTGAGGATACAATTGACAGCAACACAGAACACATTCTTCATTCTTACGCAGAATCCCAACTGTTTCCACACCTGTAGGAATCTGTCAACACACATCAGAGAAGGCAAAGTGGACTCAGAAAACTTCCAGTAAATGCTAGCCAAAATGACGAAGAGATTGGAGAGGCATCCTCATGAGGTCAGGCTTTTAAAATGAGATAGAATACTTGCACAATTGGAAAGAAAGAAATTAAGCTATAGTATGACTCAGGTTAACTAAACCATTTTCTATCTAGATTGAGTTCTTTCTCTTCAAATTCCCAAACATGAGAATTAAATCACACTCTCAGAATATCTATCAATCATCTATCATTTTCAGGGCAAGTGTATCTTATATCTTGGAAGAGGCAGTTTTAAACAACTAGAAGAAATTAATAATTACTTTGTGCTGTGATTAGTAATTTTCTGAGTTCTACAGTCCAAAATACTATAGTCTGCAGCATTTGCTAGTAATGTAACTAAGTCCAAGAAATGGCTGCAAACCTGGATTAGACAGCCAGAAATTTATGTTACTGAAATTTGCAAATTTGAAAACATGCAACCTGGTAGTAATGAATTTTGATGCTTTTAGAGACAGAATATTGGGCTAGGTGGGCCTGTGATTTGACACAGTGAAATACAAATGCCTGTTTTCCCAAAGTGGTCCTCATTTCTCACGGTTACAAAAAAACACAGCATTTAAATTTTTGACAGGCAATTCTATACCAACAAACATTTCAGATTTCTGGAAACATTACAATAATTATTTTACTAGCAAATAAATATGTACAATTTAATGCCTTAAATATAACATTGTTAAATTATAATTATCTACATAATATGAATTTGTTGCCTTTCAAAGATTTTATACATAGACACTGACTAGATCAAATTCCTGAGTCTCACTGAAATATTAGTTATCAAACTGAGATTCATTCCAGTGCTTCTTTAAAAGCTGGAGAGTCATTTTGCCTTTCTCCTGATAACTAGAAAGTCAATATACACTAAGGCAAATCACAGCACATGACCAAGGCTTTGCTGATTTCAGGAAACCCCATTTCTCAGCAAACCAAATTTCTCATTCTATGAAGTGAGCAAGAGTACACCCTCACCATTACCCACCGAATCATTCTGTTCTACTCTTCACATGGAAAAACTATCATCTTAGCTCATAGGTACCACAAGTACTTCCATATCGTCATACTCTTCCTTAGATTCCCCTAGTATAATCTTCTGGTGGTTGGTATTGTGGGCAAGCTGAGAGAAAAAGAAGAGATATATTTCCTAGAAGTCACTTCACACAGTCAATTTCACTGAAATGTTTATTTCTATTCACTCCTTAATTAACAGAAGAAGTAGAAAACAAAATGGCTGGATTTGAGTTTTATTTCCTTTTTGTGTTCCTGATCTCTCTTTGGTGAAAATGCTGTACTAGTTAGTGATCCAAATGGGGAAAAAGTGAAGGGAAACCAAATTCCACCAAAGAAATAATTCAGGTTATCAGGGGGCTATTTTAACATACAAGCATATTTGCATATAGGTTATTTGTCAAGAATGCAGTAAAAAAGGAAATAAATTATTTCCTCACCCCTTATCAGAAAGAACTGAAAGTAGAAAAGTTAAAATATGAGACTTATAGAAATTTCTATAAGCCTCACTTGTCCAGAATCTATTCATTATAGTACAATTAAACAAGATCCATGTATTTTCAGTAAAGACTCAAAGGAGACAAAAATCTACACAAATAAATTCACCATCAACATATGGGAAAAATCAACATAAAATGATAGTTCCATTCATGTTTTAGGGTGGTCTATTCAGTAACAGACACTTTTAGGGTAAGTTAAAGTATGTAAAAATACAGATTTTTGTTTTCTCTCTTATCCATTTTATGGTTAACATTAGTTTTAGGAACAAAGGTCAACAATACTATTACATGATTAGCAACACAGAGGAGAGGGAAAAAAGTCCATTTTTTATGAAGCATAATATATTCCTTCCCATATGACATCAAGTTCAATACAGTTTTATGAGCCTGAGAAAATGTAGTCCCTAATACCTGATTTTTAGTATATACATATAATGTTATTTCTAAGAAGACATTTTTACCTTTCTTACATAGGTCTGTAAAGTCTCTTTTCCCCAATCTACAGGTCACATGTGCAGCCCAAACATTTCTTTCCAAAAGAGGAAAGCCAAGCAAGACAAAGAATTTGCTGATACATATATGTCACCCTAAGAATTTTCCTTACAAAGTTTCCCCAACCAATTTAATTACTTCCCTACTGTAAAAACACTTTCCATCTACAATTATTCTAATCTTTTCCAATCCAAAACCAACACACTATAAAGCTAGATAAATAAATGAATTATATTAGTTTTAGGTTCTAAGTGAGACAGCATTTTATAAGGTATTGGGTCTGTAGCTTGCATGCACTTTATACTGATGCAGTATTTCATTCTTTACTTTAAATTTGTTTAGAATAGAATTATCTAGCCCCAAGCTTTAAATCTGTCTGAATCAATTTCTCTCTCTCTCTCTCCCTCTCTCTCTCACATACACACACACACAGGAAAGGGAGGGAGGGAAAGAGGGAGAGGGAGAAAGAGAATATAGGAAGGTTTGTGGTTCCTAATGAGTATAAAAGAATGTAGCCATATATGTATACTGCTAAAGAAATGCTGCCCGGTGTCTATAATAAAGGCATTTTGTGTGTGTGTGTGTGTGTGTGTGTGTGTGTGTGTGCTGGTGTGTTTAATAGGTGATAAAAACTGAACCTCAGTACATGCATTTAATAAATAATTTTTTGGCATTCTTGAATTCATTGACTGTTCAGTAAGTTATTGTATCATTTTTGTGCAGAATTATATTTAGCCTATTATTATTCTATTGGCATTCCATTACTGCATTAACTAAGTGCCAGTTTTAGCACTCCAATACCTAATACCTATGAATAAATTGAGAAGCCAAGAATAGGCATGTCTCTATGTTACTGATACTTTTAGGGTGTGGAGATTGTCCTTTACACCAGAAGTTAGGAGAGGAGACCAGCCAAGATCAAAATGTACAGGCAACCTTGAACCAATACATGATTCTCAGTCATCTTGAAGGTCTTTCTATCCTGCATTTTAATAAGTAAGGACTGTTTGTTTTTATATTACAAAGACTAAGAGTCATTAGAAATAGATTTGCCTAATTTGACCTATTTATATTACAAATTAGGAAACTTTTAGAAGCAGCTAATCTGTGACAACCCACCTCCTAGATTCTAGTAAGTAAAGATATTTTTCAATTAATATGTATTATACAGTATATATTAATATAATAATACATTATATATTATAAAATCATAAAATATATTTTAAATGGTCTTTAAAAAATAACCACAACTTACCTTAGAAACAAAATTGTACTTTTAAGGCCATATAAGCTGAGATTTGCTAAATAAAAGAATGATCTAATTCTGATTTAAACACACTGACTTCAAAATTTTCTGTTTTTCTTCTAAGTTGTTGATATCAATTGTGAACATAATCAGTTTGGTGGCTTTCTGCTTGTTTAAAATTTAAGCATAATACCATGTCCAAAAATCCTGAGTGGCCTTAAGGGTAAAAAATTTTGACATGAAATATTAATATGGATGATGATACTGCCTTTTTTTTCCCCACAAATCCTCAAGATCAGCTTTGCAAAAACTCTATAATTACTTAAATAACAAGTCACAGGTAGGTCACTCAGAAAGGTCAGCAAAATGATTAGGAAGAAAATGCCCACAAGGAATAGAGTGTGGACCTTTCTTTCTCTCCATGCATCCTGGAATTACTCTGCTTTATAGGAAAAACTTTAATGGTTCATCCACTTCCTAATGCTCTGATAAGCTACTTGTTTATATTTTGATATCTAATTATAAAGGACAAAGACCAAAGCCTGAAAGAACAAATGTCAAAAATCCTGTATCCGGCAGCCCAGGTGGCTCAGCAGTTTAGCGCCACCTTCAGCCCAGGGCGTGATCCTGGAGACTGGGAATCGAGTCCCACGTCAGGTTCCCTGCATGTAGCCTGCTTCTCCCTCTGCCTCTGTCTCTGCCTCTCTCTCTCTCCTCTCTGTGTATTCTCATGAATAAATAAATAAAATCTTTAAAAACAAAATCCTGTATCATATTATATACTCTTGATGGTCCAAAAGAAAAGACCATTTATAATCATTTTTATATAAGATGCATCAGAATTAACTGCATAAGTTATCATACTGCATAAAACGAATGAAGAGTTATTCCAACTGTCCATGTACGACACATGATATATACTTGCTCTCCAAAAAGAATATATGGTGCCCATAAACATTTTCTCTATATCTGTATTGCTGTATTACACCAAGAAAATTACTACTTAACATCATACACTGGATCCAGGAGAACAAAATAAACCAAGACTCACCTCACTATGGAATACAAATTACTTAACATAATAAGCTGTTATATTATTAATATGATACTTAGGATATGTTTATTACTATAATGGTATTTACAATATTTTTACTTATCCATTTAAAATTTAAGCCTGGATTTTGAAATAAAAATGTGTAGGCATGAAAATATCTATTGGATATCTGGTCTATTAAGCACAAACAACAACATGGTGCTAAGTTCCTGTTTGTAGCAGTCTGATCACTTTATTGCATCACTTCTACAGGCTCCAAATAACCAAAAGGAGAATGCCAAGGCAATTTTGATTTTTCCAATTTGGTAACATTTTATTTTCAAAATCTAGCAATGCTTTATCAGAAAAAAAAGAAATACTGTAATTTTATTGATAAACATAGACTAGAAAGTTATTCAGTTTCTTTTTTTTTTAATTTATGATAGTCACACACAGAGAGAGAGAGAGAGAGGCAGAGACAAAGACAGAGCATTTTATTTTCAAAATCTAGCAATGCTTTATCAGAAAAAAAAGAAATACTGTAATTTTATTGATAAACATAGACTAGAAAGTTATTCAGTTTCTTTTTTTTTTTTTTTTAATTTATGATAGTCACACAGAGAGAGAGAGAGAGAGGCAGAGACAAAGACAGAGGGCTCCATGCACCTGGAGCCTGACATGGGATTTGATCCCGGGTCTCCAGGATCCTGCCCTGGGCCAAAGGCAGGCGCTAAACCACTGTGCCACCCAGGGATCCCAGTTATTCAGTTTCTGGAAAAATGTCAGATGTGAATACATTATAAGAAAAGATTAGAAAGATAAATGAAGCTGAGCTCACAGTGAATGCAAAGGAAAGCGTTTTCAAGTATTTCTAAAGGATGTTTCTACTATCATTCTTTAAAGCTGACTTCAATCTGAATCCTTTTTTTTCTTTTTAAGATTTTATTTATCTATTCATGAGAGACAGAGAGAGAGAGAGGGAGAGACACAGGCTGAGGGAGAAGCAGGCCCCATGCAGGGAGCATGACGTGGGACTTGATCCCGGGTCTCCAGGATCACGCCCCGGGCCGAAGGTGGCGCTAAACCACTGAACCACCGGGGCTGCCCCCCGCCCCAGAATCCTTTTTATTCATATTATGATTAACCGTACACTAGCCAATGTAAAATGTAATTTTCATAAAGAAAAGTTCTTAAAGAACCTCAATGTTTCAAATTGCATTGCATCTGGAGTACAACATCCTACTGAGTAGTTAGTTCTCCCAAACTGCCATTTTTCCTTAGTGGAGTCTCAGCCTCTATTTTACAGTACCTGGAATTCTGAGCTTCCGAAACGTCTGATTCTGTGCACGTTTTCTTTACCTGTAAGAAAAAAAAAGGATGGTTATTCTCATAGGAAGATATAACTTCCTCACTCAGGTTCACACACTTGTTGAAGTGAATACAGCTCTGCTCACCAATATCTCTATAAAATCTCCATATTTTCTAGCAGCAGCATGCAGTGCCAAATAGTATATTTCATCATTATCCCATGATCAGCTGCTAAAAGCATTTCCCTAGATTCCATAAGTATGTAAAACGTTCAGCTGAAGTGGCTTGGGACTAGCTTAACTAGGAACAAAGAAACCAAAGAACCAGGTTTCCCACTTAGGAACAAGAAAGCCATACTGTTTTCAATTCACTAAGAAATGTTTTTCCAATTGATACCACTTCTGTCCCCTACCACAGTCACAATAATAAACACCAGGTTCTGGGGGCAAAGCACAGTGTTAGCTAAAATATTCACATATTAATTTTTATTTTCTGAATCCAGTGGCTGTATGTTTTATATATATTTCTCAGCATATCAATTAAGTTTTTAGCATGGCTCACAGATTTCTCATTAATATTTGCAGTATATTTTGCAGACTATATTTCCACTTTGCAGTTTTTAGCCCACAAAAGGTAAAGAATGAAAGTAACTTTTGCTTCTAGGACTTGCTAACCACTTCTGGACAAGAGTGTGTCATACAGTCTCTAAAAGAAGGTAAAGCACAAATCCATTGTCTTTCACATTTAATTTCAAGCATAGATACTTTATCTGATTATAATGGCCTTAATTTGTCCATATATAATGTAAGGTACTTTGGATGTAATGTACATAAGTAAATGTAATGTATAGTAAAGCAATATATAAGTAAAGTAATATATATACATTACACGCAAGGTAGACTCAATTTGATGTACATTATATATATGCATGCATGTATATTATATGCAAAGTAGACTCAATTTTTAAAATTCCTGGGGGATCCCTGGGTGGCGCAGCAGTTTGGTGCCTGCCTTTGGCCCAGGGCGCAATCCTAGAGACCTGGGATCGAGTCCCACGTCGGGCTCTCGATGCATGGAGCCTGCTTCTCCCTCTGCCTGTGTCTCTCTCTCTCTCTGTGACTATCATAAATAAATAAGTTGAAAAAAAATTAAAAATATTAAAAAATTCCTTAGTGAATGTGGAGCACAAACAATATACATTTACAAGCCCACTGTTAGATTCTCTGGGTGTTAATACTGTGAGGATCCATTTATGCAACCTAAGGAATCTGGGGCATTTTAAATTCTAACATGAAGCTTCAAAGTGAAAAGTCTACTGGATATGCACCATTGGGCACACACCATGAGTGTCAACTGTGATACTAATGGCATCACTTAAGAGTAAGTTTTGAGGGATGCCCGGGTGGCTCAGTCAGTAAAGCATCTGACTTTGGCTTAGGCCATGATCTCGGGGTCCTGAGATCAACCCCTGCATTAGGCACTCTGCTCAGCAGGGAGTCTGCTCTCTCTGCCCCTCTCCCCACTCATGTATGGGCCTGTGTGCTCTCTTTCTAATAAAATCTTTTTAAAAAGAGTAAGTTTTGAATTTTAACGATGCAGCATCATCTTTCCAGCTCATCAAGTAATTCTTTCCTCCTCTGACTCAGAAGAATACTTAAAAAACAAATACACAAAAAACTCCTATGCTTTCAAATATCTTTTGCTTTCATCTCTAAGCCTAGACGTTTTCATCATCTGGAAAATCAATTATTTTGCTTGATCAACCACACTCTCTTTTGCATCCTGTATATACATTTATACAATATGAAAATAAAACTGATGAGCAAGGGGATTATCATCCCTTTCCAATCCTGTAACATCATCTATGCTCTTAACATGGAACTCAGCACTGTAAGATGAAAGGATGAAGGAATATTTTCAAGAGCAATTAGTTAAAAAGAAAAAAAAGAAAAGTTTAAAAAAGGAAGACTTTTCTTAAAATATAAACAAAATTTAATACAAACCCCACAAAAGTCTTATATCCACTAAAAATTGTCCAAAAAGAAAAAAAAAAGCAAAAAAAAAAAAAAAAAAGCTATAAGGGAAGTATACCAGAACAAAATCATTATTTCCCACTGGTTCCTTCCTATGATTCCTCATCAGAAGCTATATGAACTACCCAATGAATATGCAGAATCACCTCAGACTGATCCTTAAGACTATGATGACTGGACTTTGGGACTGGCTGAAGAAGCTCCAAACCACACTAGCAAATAAATATATACTCCCGGGCAGCCCTGGTGGCTCAGTGGTTTAATGCCACCTTCACCCCAGGGCGTGATCCTGGAGACCAGGAATCGAGTCCCGCGTCGGGCTCCCTGCATGGAGCCTGCTTCTCCCTCTGCCTGTGCCTCTGCCTCTCTCTCTCTCTCTCTCTCATAAATAAATGGAAAAATCTTAAAAAAAAAAAAAACTAATCTAATTAAATATATACTCCCAAAGCAAGAGTCAGAACTAGACAAGCCTCCTATGGCTTAAAAACAAAAATTATTTTAATAGTCATGGCTTTATAAAGCATCATTCTCCAAATAATTAACCAGAAAGTGCTAATTATTTTAATTTATCCTCAAAGTAGTAATTATAATATAATGGCAGAGAACACATGTACTGATTACCCACTGTCTAGTAAGAAACCACTGAGTCTCAGATTTGTAGCTAATGCTAAATAAGTATGTGATCAAAGACTAAAGTAGATACAGATACTCGTTATCTATAAATATTGCCAGAGCTATAAATTCTACAAAGTGATTCTTTTTAGGAGTTTCATTCATTTGTTCAAGGTCAAATGAAGGGAGAATAATATTTAGGGTACCATGACTGCTGTAAGAAAGGTCTATGCAGTGTTATGGATGCTCAGAGGACAACCTATCCCAGCCAAAGGAAAATGAGGAGAGCCACAAAGGAAGTGACCTCTCAACTGAGTCTTCAAAAATAAAGTCTTCAAAGACTAGATTTAGAGAAAGGCATTTCAATACCATGAGATTTGCCGGCAGAATCCTATTATTAAGAATACCTTATATATGACAAAGAATTCAGAATTTAATCTTTGGGCAATCAAGACCATTGAAAAGTTTTAAGAGACAGCCTCGGTAGAGATGATCTAAAAGATAGTGTGGAAGGGGGACGAGGTGAAGGCTGCAGAGTCTAATGCAACAGGAGAGAGACGTTAAGCTCCATGAAAGCAGCTCCATGAAGTTTGCACTGATCTTGCATATCACTACTTCCTTAGCCTTGAGTAGATATTCTCTGTTATGATCTGAATGTTTGTTTCCTCCCAGAAGGCATATGTTGAAATCCCAACCCCCAGAGATTATGAAGTGGGGTCTCTGGCAGGTGCCTAGGTCATCAGGGTGGAGCCTTTATGAATGGGATTGATGCTTTTGTGAAAGAGACCCCACAGAGCTCCCTAGCCTTTCAACCACGTCAGAACACAGCAAGAAGGCATTGGCTATGATCCAGGAAGCAAGGCTCTCACTGCACGACCATGCTAGTGCCTTGATCTTGGACTTCCAGCAACCAGAACCATCAGAAATAAATTTATATTGTTTATAATATATCCAGTCTGTGGTGCTTTGATATGGCACCCCAATGGATTCAGACACTTCACTTAGCTTACTAAGTGAATCACATTCAATCCATTGGTGACCAATGGTGATGACCTAAATTATGACAAGAGCCTTGAGGACAGAGGTGAGAGGATGTTTTTGACAGATATTCCTAAAATGTAATTGACAGAATAAGCTACTAACTGAAGCAAAACATAAAGATGAATATGATCTGATCTTTTAATCTGCCCTTGGAAAGAAAATTTGGTAATACCAAAGACCAAAAAAGATGTTAACTTATAACTTCCTTAAAATACTTCAAAAAACCCTATCTTATTTCTGAACTGATGGAGAAAAAGTTAAATGAATCATTGAGAAACGTGTATGTTTATTGTGTCTTGATCACAGAACTAGAAGGCAGATGGACAGTTTTACCTAAATTTGAACACACACTCCCATCTGAGAGATCAACAACACTTCATTAAATCATGGCTGATGAAGTATATATGCTATCGGAGAAAGTATATGCTTACAAAACCTATAGAACCTTCTGTCTTCAGTGATCACCAATTTAGTTTTGAATTTGTTTTTGAAAAAAGGCAAAACAAGCAGGCCAAGAAATGAGGCAGATATTCATGCCCATAATTTAAATCCAAATCCTGGCTTTCCTAAGACACACTAGGAGGTGGGCAAAAAATATGCCAAGAGGTAAAGGATGAAAAGTGTTAAATGCAGTCAACAGGCTGCACTAATGTGATTTTTTTACTCTACTTAACATAAAACTACATGCAAAATCAAAGTGAAATGAAAACAAATTATATGTTTAAAAAAATTATTCAGTATGTAATTAACATAAAAATATCAAATCACTGAATTTTTGGAATGAATGAATGAATGATAGCTAAAAGTTTTAAGTGTTTATGAGATGCCAGGCACAAAGCTTAAGTAGAAACTATTTTTACCCAATTCATAGATGAGAATACTGAGAACCAGGAAGATTAATCTATAAGCAAGTTGTGTAGGAAACTTCAGATCCACATTTATAAAGGTATTTTAACCAGTACATTAAGAACCTAAAATTCATAAATATACAACCTAAAATGTTTAAACTTAAGATTAAAATGTCCTATTTGCAAGTTGAATTTTTACTATATTAATGATAATTGTTGCCATTTATTAAGCAATTATTTTTTTCCACTCACTGTGCTGGACTATGTACATATGTAATCTCATTTACTCTATGAAGACAGGTATGATGGATGAAATCCTGCTATACTATTTAAAAACTAGAGCTCAAAGAGGTTTAAACAACTTGCCCAATGTCCTACAGCTACACTGACAGGGATGGAATCAGAACTGATTGAATACTATATATCAAGTCTCTCTCTCTCTCTCTCTGTTAGATCTGCCAGTTGCTTTTGTATGTTTTTTAAAACTAAGAGTTAAAACATCCCATGGGAAAAATTTTAAAGAACCTACTAGTTACTTCTTGTAACACATCAACAATTTAAGTAATCTTTTAAATTGGGCTACTGAAGTAACCTATCTTTATCAAGCACTAACATTTAAAGTCCATATATGCAAAAAGAAATTATCCAAATATCTCTAGCATTTGATGCTGCTGCCAACACTACAACAACTCTAAAAAAAGTCTACCATGAAAAACAACTTCTGTTATTTTGTTGGTGTTTTATGTCTGAAATATCACGAGTGGCTCATTCAACAGATCTTTATTGAGTGCACTGGGTATCATTCTAGGCATGGAAAGAACCAGACCTGAGGAGTCCAACAGAGTAGCCACTAGCCACATTTGGTCATTTAAAACTTGGAATGCAGCTAGTCTAAACTGAGGTGTGCTATAAGTGCAAAAGGCACAAAGGATTTCAAAGAAATGAAAAAAATGGAGATATTTTACATGAATAAAATGTAAATATCTCAGTATTTTTTATATTGAGAAATGAAATATACTGGATTAATAAAATAATTTCCTGCTTTTATTTTTCTTAGGCAGCTACTAAAAAACTTAAAATACACATGTGGCTTACACACTATTTCTGTTGAACAAAGTTGACTTAGACAAACAAAAGCCTGCCTGCATGGATCTTGCATCCTAGTGGAGAAGATATGCAATAAATCTGTAAACAGCAAACAAAGAATATGTCAACAATAAGTTCCAAGAGAAAGCAGAACAAAGGGGTAGAGAACACTGCTCAATAATATTGCAATAGTTAGACAATTATAAAAGTAGTTCTAATTTCATAATACCATTCATTCTTCCAGTTTTTTAGGCTGTTTGTATGTTAGTAATGTAAACTATTCTTTTTAAATGAATTGTAGGGGTGCCAAGGTGGCTTAGTGGTTGAGCATCTCCTTTGGCTCAGGTCATGATCCTGGGGTCCTGGGATCGCAGGAGCCACAGGGAGCCTGCTTCTCCCTCTGCCTGTGTCTCTGCCTCTCTCTGTGTCTCTCATGAATAAATAAATACAATCTTAAAAAAATTAATAAATGAATTGTAAAGAATGTGGGATTTAGTATTGAGAGTAATCAATAATTTTAATGTCTGGAAAATATATGCAGAATATATCATCTCTAGAATTTTTTCATTATGACTATTATATTCATATATAAAAAAACCTTAAAATTTTTCATATATTCTAATCACTACATCCTTTGAGAAACTTACAATTTTCTCAGGAAAAACAGAATTAACTCATTTAAAAAAATTGCAAGGAAGAACAATTTTCTTTTATCTCATTCACTGTCTTCTAAAAAAGCTGGAGCCAATTATCCCAATTATTTTCTACTTAATCTAGTTGTTTATAATTGTAAAATATTAAAGATAATTTAAAAAATAAAGGATAGAATAATAGATGATATTTTAAAATGACTTCTTTTGTAACTTCATTTTGTTTTGAAATGAACTTTAGTGATTAAGTCTTAGAATATACTATACAGTGATAATAATTAATTCTGCAACTATAAACCCAAGGTGAAAACTTCAAAGATGAAAGTTTGCTGATATAATGAATAAATCATTATATGTATCTTTATGGATGGTGTGTAAGACAATATTTATTTCTTCACTAACCTGTGTAGGAAATATAATGTAAATTAGATTTTTTTTTGATATGTGATTTTTTTTTTAATTTTTATTTATTTATGATAGTCACAGAGAGAGTGAGAGAGAGAGAGAGAGAGAGGCAGAGACATAGGCAGAGGGAGAAGCAGGCTCCATGCACCGGGAGCCCGATGTGGGATTCGATCCCAGGTCTCCAGGATCGCGCCCTGGGCCAAAGGCAGGCGTTAAACCGCTGTGCCACCTAGTGATCCCTGTAAATTAGATTTGAATGCAGTATGTTTAAGGAAAAAAGAAATAAAAAGACATAAAAATAAAATTTGTCCTCCAAATGCAAATTATTTTATGGATTATTGCATGGAAAATTCTTTGTAAACACAGAAAGTGCATGGAAAATTCTTTGTAAACACAGAAAGTGACATAAGTCAACAACAAAATTTAGGTTGCCAACTTTGGTTGTATCTCAAATAAAATGCTCTAAAATGCAAATCTGACTGAATAAACAATATATATACAATTACTATAATGTATCAGTGCCCAGTGTCTTGTCTTAATATACATATTATAAAATGTATTTTATGACTGGATTGGATAAATGTGTTAAATAATTGTCCAATAAAGCAGAATAGGTATCTAACTTCAGTTACCTTAAGTTCTGACTTAGTGAAAATAACAGACTTCCTGAAATATCCTTTGTTATTACATTTTTCATATTTCCAAATACTTAGAAGTTAGTCATATCTGAATTCCAAATTACACAATGGAATGAAAACGTATTTCTTAAAATTATTTCAGCTGTATTCTTGGAATGTAACTTATGCTCTCATTAAAAATACATTTTAATTAGATGACCTCTTTAAAACATTTAATTTTTTTCAATTAGTTGAAATAGCTGATAATTTTCATGGGCTTCCTCAAATCATCTTGTTTTCAAGTTAGTAGCATTAAATAAATATGAATTAAAATATGCTTTTTTAAATTTTACTTCAGAATGCATGTAGTAACATAACTAACAAAATATAAAAGTATATGAATTAATTTTTAAAAATTGAGCCAAAATTGGGATGCCTGGATGGCTCAGTGGTTAAGCTCTGCTTTTGGCTCAGGGCATGATCCTGGAATGGAGTTCAGGGATTGAATCCCACATCGGGGCCCCTGAGGGGGGCCTGCTTCTCCTCCCTCTGCCTGTGTCTCTGCCTCTTTCTCTGTGTCGCTCATGAATAAATAAATATTTTTTTTAATTGAGCCAAAATAATAATAGTTGGAGTATTCAACAAAATATGGAGGCTTTTACCAAAAATTATTTTAGGTATTTATTTACTTGGATTAGTCAAATAGAATATACCTACATTTTGTAAATTTAATATTCACAGGTTAATACCACTCTAGAACTTAGTACAGGATATACACTTTAATGACATAATCTATGATTATTTATGTAACCAAGTAATTATAGTTTGTTGAAAAGATCAGCATAGAATTGCTATTCTGCTAGTAGTCCCATACAAATACAAACTTAGACACCATCTAAATCAGCTTCAACAAAAATGTCTCCACATTGCTCAACAAGACCTATTTTACATTTTTCTATGTTACAGTTCATTTTTTAATTTCTAAAAACGACGCATAAAAACATTTTTGGAACACAAAGGTTGTCATGTAAATTTGTAAATTAAAAAAATATATACCACTGTTTTAATATACCCATACAAACTGAGAGTCTTTTCAAAATAAAATAATATAATATAAATAACATAAAATAAAATGCCATTCTGCCAAATGGTAGTCAAAAAATTAAGGTCTTGGGAACAGACTTTATAAAAATCTAATTAATAAATAATCTAAATCTACTTTTATAAAGTGTCATTCTTTCTGAAAAACTCTCTAAGAAAGCATCTCTAAGATGCATACATTTCTGAAATCCTTCTCATGGAGTTCATAATATTTTTTTACTCTTCTCTTAGCATATCCCTTTTCAACCTCTGTAACATTGCTTCCGCAAGCTTCTCCTCTGCAACACCAAGGATCATTTTTCCAAAGCCCAAGCTATTTATTTATTATAAAAGTGAGAGAACTCTACAACATAACTGGAAATCTGCATCCACTTTAGTTCAAAGAAAAATTGCCATATCCTTTAATTGCTATACATAGATAAAATACAAAGATATAATTGCATACTCCATTTTTAACTGCAACAGTAAACAAAATAAACATGTATACTAAGAATAGTAGGGTTAGAGCGTTAATAAGTAAAAATCCACCACTAAAAACCTGAAGTAGAAATTATTTTTACCCTCTAGTACTGGACTGTCATGGACAAGATCTTGCTTGATTTCTGGCCTTGAAAGCAGGGGGCCTTCCAGGACCAGGTTTGGGGGAGGGAGGTTATATAAAATCACCCCCGGGGGAGGAATTATATTTTAAAAGTAAAAAATCCTATAGGCTATAACTCTTCATCAACTACAACTGTCACAACAGTTTTCACATTATTTGAGAGTTCATTGCAAGGTTGGATATATCTAAAGCACAATTTAGTAACAATGACTCAGGGAAGTAAAGCATAATTATATATGTACAGCATATAAGTTTTAAATCAAATGTCAAATCTTATAAGCTCTTAGAATTTGGAAGCACATTTTCTCCTTAATTATGCCATAGTCCTTTGTCACCTGCCATAAACTCCACATACACTATATGAAATATCCAGAAAAATTTCAAACTCCTTCTAATGGTATGTTTTTTCATTATTACCCAACAGGGACTATATCAAAGGTAACAGAGTACTTAAAATGCCACAAAAGGAACCATAAGATGCCCTAACATATCATGTTACAGCACATATGAAAGGTTTTCTTTTTCCCTTCATGTTTGGAAACGAGACTAGATTGTTCATCCATGATACTCTACCTAAATATGACAGATAAGTCTTAAAAGGATTTCTTTTTTTTTTTTTTTTTTTTGTCTCACAAATGTGTGCTATAAACACCTAAGAGATATTAACCTTAGATCTTGGTCTCCTTTCTACATTATGTTTATATGTTTCTTTGCAGTCTTGGGTGTCACAAGGAGACAGTATTAACACATCAAAAAAGCAAAATGGAATATTCAATTCTAAACAAAAAACTAGTTCTTAATGAGCATAATGTTAATTTGGTAGAAGCTACTGCAATTAAATTCACATTGCTGACTCTTCTATACATTTTCTCAATGAACCAGGAAAGAATAATTCCACCAATATTAAATATAAAAATCTTTTAGCTTTAGATTTCCCTCCATCCAAGTGAAAATTTATGAATTCACACAAATAATGCTTTAAAATAATCTTAAGAATTGATCTTATTCCCCTAAATAGACAAGTCTTGCTAATGTTTTTGGCAACACCTTCTTTATCTTTGTGGGGTTCCCTCCTCCCTTTTTTTAGATATTGGAATGTTTTGGCCACAAGGTTAAGAAAAATTTCCCCATTTATCATGATCTGCCAAGCACAACAGGTCCCCAGACAATGCAGCCTTCTTCCACTTAACAAATTCAGCTCATCTTAGCCATAAGACTTCAAAAGAATTTAGCCACAGGCAAAGATTAGCAATCATTTGTTTTGCAGCATAAACATTAATCATAGTGTAACATGCTCTGGTGTACCTAACATTGTTTGTCTATTAGGTATAACTGATAACTGACCTTTTCAATTTGAATGATAACTAATATAGAGATAATCTGGTTTATTAATGTGTATTTATATAATTTATATGTAATAATTTTAGTAAAAGCTTCTGGTAAAATCTTAGTTTGAAACATATATATAAACTCTAAAAGATATTTTCAGTTAATATATAAAAACTCTCCTAATGTGTCCAAAGGTATCATAGTAACTTAAGGAAAATTGAGAAATCCTTTGACTTTAGAAACAAATTGATAGAATGTAAACAATAAAATGTTAGAGGTAATTTTAAATTGGGCATATGATGTAAATACTTCTGGCATACATCTATAGATTAATCTGAAGATTATTTATATCTGATATAAATACTTCTGGTACTTTTATATTGATTTTTAAAAAGTATACACAGAGCTGTATTTTCTAATTTTGTAAATTTTAAATTATTGATCTCCCATTTAAATGACAACTTTTATAAAGAGGAAATCCTGGGGTGTTGGCATCATTTTTTAAACTAAACTATATACAATAGTAAAAAATATATATATTTGTAGCACTATTTATTTTAATCATATATATTTTACAATTTTTAGCAACATTTTTCAGCTTTAAAATATAGTTTTATATTAAATCCATCTTGCGAACCATTGTTATAAAAACCTTATAAATCACCTTTCCTTAGATTTTCATCCTAAAATGAAATTCCTCATTAGCCGAGTTAATAAAACACATTGTGACATATTTTACACACTAAGAAACACAAATTATAGATTCTGAGTAGATTTTCTAACAAATTATTATTATTATTAAAGATTTTATTTCTTTATTCATGAAGACACAGAGAGAGGCAGAGACACAGGCAGAAGGAGAAGCAGGCTCCGGCACAAGGAGTCCTATGTGGGACTGAGTCCCGGGACCAGGATCACACCCTGAGCTGAAGGCAGACTCTCAACTGCTGAGCCACCCAGCTGTCTCTTTTCTAACAAATTAAATTAAATTACATTAACATTTCTTATTACTCGAAAGCTAAGAGCATATGATAAAAGTTTCACATAAAACATTTCACACATACAAATATGTAATAAGAAGAAATTTTCCTATTAACTGTATAAGTTCAAGTAAAAACTAAGCAATTTATTATAAGCCTCTTTTAAATGTAGAACTTGATTCCCTACAAGAAGTGAGATTTATTCAAGTAATTTCATAGGCTTGTGGCCCTAAATCTTTATCTACCATAAGGAATAGAGTACCCTCTGCAGTCTCGAAGCAAAATGGATCCACATAGTGGCTAAACTCAAAGGTTAAAGAGTAAAGGAATCATAGATTAGGTCTATCTGTAGTGAAGGTCTCATTCTAGGTAAACCTAATAAATAATTGAAATATACTTACCATTTTTTCCTCTTTGGCCTCAATTAAAATGGCTTTGTGAGAGCAGGTTCTAAGGACAATTTATCTTGGTTTTCTCAATACACACTTATGAAGTCATCTGGCTTTTGTATTTCTTCAACAGCTGCATTACCTTCAAAATTGGCTGCACCATTTCCCCAAAGCAAAATTTAAGACTGCCCCCAGACACACACAACCAGCTTCCTTCTGCGGGTGGCTGCAAGCTTGAAAAGTCAGATCATACAATTTTGAAAATTCTAACAGTAATTTTTAAGAACTTAGGGGAAGAAAGAGAAAAATCAAAGTAGAGATTTGTAAAATTGACTTTTATGTTTTCCTTTTCCTTCCTCCCTCCTAGCCTCCCTCTCTTCCTCTCTCGCTCTCCCCTCTTCCCCCCTTGCCTCCCTCTTCCTCTTCCTAAGAAGTTATAACACAAAGCATTATAGATCATTGCCGGTTTTGATAAGTAATATTTTAGTAGTTTGGAAAATTTTTGGTGAAAAAACAAGATCTCCGAAAGCAAAATAAGGTAGTGCAACATCACTGTTCAATTAGACAGGATTTCAGAAAATCCTAATTGCAATCCAGGAACAGAGCAGGAAACCAGAGAGTGCCGACTGATGCTCAGTAGACCCTGGAACCCAAACTGGAAAACTTATTGGCTGTGATAATTCAACCTCTCTCTCTTCAAATAGGTTCCCTAAACAATCTCACTGTGGCAATAAATCAGTGGTCACAGACACTTAGGATTAGAGGATATTTTCTCCTCCTGATTTGTGTTTTTCTCACAAGAATAATAAAACAGTATTGAGAACAAAGCTTTCCTTAGTCATCTTAGATGAAAGAAATCTTTTAGATACTGAAATGATTTTGACAATTTACTGCATCTTAGCCCCTTGATGCAGCAAAACAGCAATTCACACTCTTTCTTCATGAGATTCAAAGATACAAAAATATATTTAAATAATCTAAACCAAAACATATTAAAGGCTTCCACATCAAGGTTCTAAACCAAAGTACCACTCAACCGGACATCCAAATGAAGGTAAAACCAATCAGAAAGTTAAGATTTTTTAAAGAAGTTAAACTTGATTTTACTATTAACATTTTAGAAAAAAACTCCCATAAAAATAGGGAAATATTTGTTCTCTTAAAAAAATATAGTCATCATAGAGACGACTACATTTTAAATCTAATGAAAAGTCCAAATTCAGCACAATATTTCAAAGCAAAAAGTATCCAGAAATGAGTCTTTCATTTAAATAGTGTTAATTTTTTTAAATCCTACAGTCAATTTGGGTGTTTTCTCCATATTGACCCACTTGCTCAATTTTATGTACATATTTCTTCTATCATCCTTATGCTAAAACTGTGAAAAATCCAAATTATTTTAACTAACATTTTTCTCTGAGATTGAACTGCCTATATTTAAACGTATGACTTATCATGTAATATAGTAATTATTATAATGTTTCAATCAAAAGCTAAATACAACTTACCTCATTTAAAGTCCCCAAAACCTGAAACTAATTACAGTTTTATTTGGAAGTTTTGTGTGTGCATAAGTGTGTGTGTGTGAAATTCAACAGCCAATAATTTCCACTCTCCAGTGTGAGTAGAATAAAACCCGGTTCGAGTATTAGACAATACTCTGAAAGGTTTATAGTCTCTAACCAACATCAATAGCCTTAAAAACACTGTGCTCTGGCAGGAACCCTCAGGCTCCAGGAGCAGTGTAGTTATTTAGGTTAACTAGGAGGACACCTGGAGAGTAAACACTCTTAGCTCCAGCCAATGTCTCTCCACGCCCTTCTGTTTATAGTAAGATGACTTGCCATCCGAGGTCACTCCCATGGACAGTAACTGTCTTTCAGTGGGCACACATGAAACATACTGCATTTATCCTGATTTCTAGGTTACTAACCTACTGTCCTCACAACTCACTGGTATAGCTATTCAAAGAGTGAAATCCCTGAATTAAATTTTCTAAAATCAAATTTTAATTTCTCTTAAAGCAAAACATCTCTGTAGAAGAAATACCTCTTGACCAGTTAAGGATTGATACTCATTTAAATAAAGATTCATGAAATTGTTACTTGTCCCAAACCAGCATTTTGGTTTTTGTTCCCTTTGGGTTTTGTTTTGTTTTTCAGTCGAGGAAAAAGTCCTGTAAATTTTTACTTTCATTATTACATTTCTCCATTAAGTCCAACATTTTCTCCTTCCCTTGAGCACACACACATATGCTGACAAAATGGGAAGATAATCACAAGCATTTTTATTTAATTCATTTTTTATGTATCTTTGAGGTAGAGGAAGGGGATGATCACAATTATATTTGCACAGAAGTTATCATTTTATGTAAAATGTTTTCTAACACAAAGCCTTTTATGTTTACAAAGGAAGAAGAGAGATATATTAAATTCTAATATAATGAAAACAAAGAGCTAAATTCAAGAGATAAGGGTAATGCAAATTAAGTCCATTCTCTGGAACTGAAGTTCCTTTTCTTTCTCATTTATTAAAAAAAAAAAATTGTTTTCTTTAGAGAAAATGATATGAACTTTCATCCCTTCGCCCTTTAAAAATATGCCCCATAGACCTCAAAAGACTATGCTCATTTGATAAGTTCCTTGTACAATATTTCAATGTAGCATTTATAGGCATTAGGGGAATTACTGCCTCCAATTTGTCTACATAATTCTGGGATGATTTCTTCCATTTTTCTTGATCTTTATACAATGTGGCTCTAAATGCCACAGTGAGGCAAAGCTTTCAAAAGAAAGGCCGATAGCCAATGAGTAAACAGCTCAATCTAAGTGATATGTAGCACGTTTGTTTTGGAGTAGTTTTCATTTTCAAGGGAGGAATTGAGTAAAAAGCCATCACCTACTTCGGGTTTAGGCAGCTCTGCAGAAACCCCAGTGCCCTGGGGAACTGAAGACGGCGCTGTCTTCCCATAGAGCCAGCTCTCATGCTGCTGTAGCTGAGACACTTGATAAGTGTAAACAATCCACCTGCAGCACCTGTTCAGCCCAGGTTTTGATGCCACAATGCTTTCTTGACAGAGAGTTGACTGGCTCTATTAGAGTTAATAAAATGTACTGATCAATTATTTTAGAGACCTCATTTTGACAGATTCAGTTCTTTGTTCCTAGTATGGTTGGACCACTAAAAATTGTCATCTTTGCAGCCAAAGCTTAAGTAATTCTAGATTCTAGAGGACTATGGTATAAATTAGAGTTTTTAATTTCAAAAAGCTATACTTATGAAATGGCTACTTTCTTAAGGGACTGTAGGTCATTCAATATTTTCTAAACTTGGAAGAGCTCAAGAAACATTCATTGAAGCAAAATCTGTGTCCATTCTTGTTACAATAGAGACCCAATGAACTGTACTATCAAAACCCTGAGGAGGACAAAGTAAGTTTTTGAATTTTTTTTTAAAGATTTTACTTATTTATTCATGAGAGACACAGAGAGAGAGAGAGAGGCAGAGACACAGGTAGAGGGAGAAGCAGGCTCCATGCAGGATGATGTGGGACTCGATCCCAGATCTCCATGATCACACCCTGGGCTGAAGGTGGCGCTAAACTGCTGAGCCACCCAGGCTGCCCAGTTCATGAATTAAAGACTGGCTAGAGGTAATCTTTCCCAATCTGGGCATGGGGAGCAGTGAGGAAGAGAGTCAGTGAGCACAGTGTGATGAAAACTTTATAAATAAGGGAACTAGTTCCCTATGAGCATGAAAACAAATGTCATTTGTAGTTAAAACTCTTTAAGAGAACCAAGAACTACAATCTTTCTGATGAAAAATATAACCTTTACCTCAGCTGACATTAGGTCATTAAGGTGTTCCTAAAATCATAAAAGTAATTGTTGTACCATTATTTTACATTGTTTAAACTAAGGAAGAAAATTACATTGATTTTTTTAAAATAATATTTATGAACAGATTGTTGAGGGGCTCTTCCAGCCCTGAGGTACTGCTACCAACTAATTACATGAACTGGAACAAATAGATAAACTGTTCTTCCTTTCTTCTTTTTTTTTTTTTTAAGATTTATTTATTTATTTGAGAGAGAGAGAATGAGAGAGAGAGTGCACAGGAAGAGGGGAGCAGAAGGAAAGGGAGAGTATCTCAAGCAGATCCCCTGCTGAATACTGAGCCCAACTCATAGCTCCATCCAAGAACCTTGAGATCACAACCCAAGCCAAAATCAAGAGTCAGATGTTCAAAGGACTGAACCACCCAGGGACCCCAATAAACTTTCCCTTCTAGGTATCCCTTTCTCCTCCTGTGGAACTAAGATTTCCATCTCTAAGTGTCAATGGAACTTTATTTTTTCAATGCAACCATATATTTTTGAGACTTTACCTATCAAATATATTTCATTTAACCACAATTTTTTCCATCACCCACTCTTAAAATCAAGCAGACAGTTGTCAATCAATGCCAATTATATGAAGTAGCCTGTTAGTACAACTGAGTTAATAAAATAGCCAAAATCAAAGGAACTAGATATCTTTGAAAGCCAGTAGAGGCTTGTTAAGGGTAAATGCTTGATTTCCCTCTTATTCTAAACTACTGAAAATGGCACTTTGACATCAAAACACTCCCTTTCCATGATTTAAGTGCAGTCAGTGAGGACCTGCCCCACATTCTGATAGAAGTGAAACTCTTATGAACCGCTGGTAGCCGATGTATCCCAGCAGTGGCTTGCATCGTGCTGTTGTTGCACTGGTATTTGTCAAATGTGTGAATATCCCCCAAGGTAATATGTGAAATGAGATGAAGTTTACTCAATCTTAACAACAACTCAAAGGTTTAGTAGAAATCACATCATTTTTAAAAGGTTTATTTGAGAGAGAGAGAGAGAGAGAGCGCACGCAGCGGGAGGCGGGGGGAGTACAATGAGGGGCAGAAGGTGGGAGGAAGAGAGAGATTCTCCAGTGGATGGACTCCCAGACAAGTGGAGAGCTGATGGAGGGCTCAATCCCATGACCCTGAAATTGTAACCTAAGCCAAAATTAAGAGTTAGATGCTCAACCAACTGAGTCACCCAGGTGCCCCTCACATAATTCTTTTTTTAAATAATAAAAAAAAAAAAAATCAGGTACTGCTGTTTACAAGTGCATCCTTCACATTTATCCTGAATACCCACTCTCCATAAAATCATAACACAAGGTAGATGCTTTTGGGCTCTTTGTTCTTCCTTTTTTCCCCACTACATGGCATCATTATTTTTGTATGTTGTCAAGTAATCTATCAAGTACCCACCCTCTCCAAAGTTATAAAATACCTCCAGGTTCTTTCATAGCATTTCTTGCCACTTTTCATTAATGTCCGATTCAACATTAAGATAACTTTGTAAGAAGTGTCAAGGAAAGATATTAAAATCAAGAGATAAAACAGAGCCAACATGGGAAAACAAAAGAGAACCAAAAGTACAATCACATAATTCTGACAACCGAAAAATCATAGAGAAGGGAGAGAAAAACAATTTAAAATGTCTGTAGGTACAATAAATTCTCAAATTGCTAGTTTGGAAAAGCCCATATGGAATCAAAACTAAACAGCTACCACAAATTATAACCACCTCCTTAGCTAGGTTACTGATGTGGTATCTATATTAGAATACAAAAACCAATACCTAAGAGCCTATTTTAAAATAAACATTTTGCAAATTATGCCCATGCCATCATAGAACAAATACTATATAGTAATCAATGCAGTAATTATATTTGCCATTTGATTATACTTCCTTCTTTTTCTGTTAAGGCTGTCAAACTCAAGGATATTCAGGAACCAAGCGGGCAATCTGGAGAAGTGAAGGTGGTCAAATGGAGGTGGGGGCTGGCAAAATGCTTGAATATCCCTAAACCGCTCAAATTCTGTACTTCCTCCCTAGATAACTCATGTGTTTTCAAGTCTTAAATGCCATCTGTATGCTGTAGATTTCCAAATTTTCATCACCTCCTGAGATCCATCAACTGGGTTCCAAACTCTTGCATTCTCCAATGTGTATTTCTATATAAATATCTCACAGCCTTATCAAACTTTAATATGTCTAATGCTAAGGCTTTTTTTTTTTTTTTTTTTTTTTAAATTTTTTTTTTTTTTTTATTTATGATAGTCACAGAGAGAGAGAGAGGCAGAGACATAGGCAGAGGGAGAAGCAGGCTCCATGCACCGGGAGCCCGACGTGGGATTCGATCCCGGGTCTCCAGGATCGCGCCCTGGGCCAAAGGCAGACGCCAAACCGCTGCGCCACCCAGGGATCCCCGCTAAGGCTCTTTACTACTCCACCAATCCTATCTTTATTGTCCAATATTCTCCATATAAATAAAGCCAGAAACTAGAGTCACTGGGTCCTCCTTTTCCTCAAATTCTGTATCTAAATTCATCTATGCAGCAGAATTAGACCAACCTGAAGAATTAACCTCAACCTTGTCCCCTAGAGTACTAGGCCAAATCAACTGAATAAATCTCATAAACTATTAAAGTCAACCTTTAAGAAAGCCAAGTGGCTTTACCCTTAAGTTTCTGTAGTGACCTTTCCACCTAGTTTTCAGATATCAAGGAGCCCTACAATAGGAACTCTGGGGCAATTCTTAACATCCTTAACAACCCTGGCCAGTGATTTGAGCCTGGGCTGAATACCACCAGGATCAAGATGGTATTACTGATCACTTCAGCTAAAATCAGGAACAAGTTTCATACCACCTTTTCTAAATGGAGACAGAGGTAACAGTCCACAGGGCACACATAAATAATGAGTCAGTTACCCCTCCATAAAACTTCCCTGAGTGAACAAGAGTAGCTTCATTTTGGATAGAGCTCCACATCTGGCAAGTATATGATCTACAATCCTTAAATACTTGAATGTCTCTCATAACATCCCTAACATAAAAGTCTTCCAAACAAGTACAGCTATAAGATGTACATAAAGCCCCCAGAAAGAAAGTGTTTTTTATAACATTTAGCACCCCACAAGTAGGATCCATATCAGTTGGTGAGATATATGTGGATGGTGCCTCTAATGTGGATTCTAGGTCTTAAGATTCCCAGTTCAGTTCCAATAACTGAGTTCAGTTTTGGCAATGAGTCAGTTCAATCTCTATTTGTCCACACCACTAACCGGTGGCATTTATTTGTCACATGGAATGAATAATAGCTATGGAAAAGATGGGGATGGCATCTAAATGTGTTCATACATTTTTTGCATGAGGGGTGGAGGGGCTGAGCCACCTTCTTCTGTTGTCCATAAGACTCCTTGGTCAAGTAAGGGCAAATGGTACTCAAACCACGTCAGAGCCATCTAGCAGGGGATAGCAGAGCCAAAAGTCACTTAAATTTAGGGTGCTTCTAACAGTATGAGAGAGCCACACTAGGGCAGTTTCCTTCAAGAAGAAGGTTCCAAGAATGTCTATGAAAGATCAAAAACATCATTAATGTTTTTTTGAATACTGCACCTCCCAGGTCTAAAGTTTCCTATCCACAGATTCAGTCATTGCTTTTCCTCCATACCATAAAATCATGTCATGTTCCAGCAGTCACTACTTTATCCTTTTCTAATCATCCCATACTTTCTGGATATCTTTTATCCAGAAAGGTCAAGAGCAAGAGGATCAGGCTATTTTTAGAAAACTTATAGAGGTCATCAAGGGAGATTTCAGTATCTAGGGAAGATCAGTGAGCAGCTCAAGTGATCAATATCATTATAATCAAGATGATTCAATGTAACAAGAAATTTCAAGTGGCTGAACCAATATAAATATGAATCCTCTCTTTCCCCTTTTGACCATGCTGCCACCCAGAGGGTAGACCAAACAGGATGATCTGGGGTAGCTCTTAGGAGAAAGAAAGACTCATCATCTAGGGATAGTCAGGATGGTATCCCAAATCTTCAAAATATGAAATTTGAAACCTTTTACCCCTTCAATCCTTATCGTAATTGAGGAAGTGGTCAAGACATGATTCAAAACTGGGACCAGCTAGATTCAGCAACCAAAGTGTTTTACTAATATATATGGACCAGAGAAGGTCAGAGAGTTATATATCTTTTGAGTTGACTTTACGGAGGCTGTTCCAATGTTCAACAATACAAAATGCTTGTGGATGACAGGGAGCACAGAAGGGCCACTGGATACCTTGCCTATCAGCCCTGGTTTCTGCGATAGAAGGTACACCACTGTCAGACTTATCTAGATTAATTTCAAGGGCCACGATAGTGTGGCTGAAGTTGGCTGATTAGAACAGACCAGCAAAGCCATAACCTGGAAAACTGTCCACAGCAGTGAGGTACCATCGACATCCCAAGAGGAGGTCCAATGCACCCAATCTGTCAGGAATGGCAGGGATAAACCACTGTAAGATGTGTCTCCCCACCATCTCACTGAGACAAACAAGTCATCTGTTAGCATGAGTCATCAGTATTCCACACCAGTCACTCCACATGGAAGCTGAGTGCTTCACCTCCTACTCAGTCTTTGGCTATGGGTCTGCTGCATGTTCAGTACTGTAATGAATCTAGGCAGCAATGGCAAAAGTCTGGTGCAAACTGAACCAGCAGCTTGATTCCAGTTGGTTCTTATCAGAGAGTAGGCCCTTACCTTAAAGGTCTTCATGAATGACTCTGACAGCTTAACCATTTCCATCACTTGTGGCCCCCCAGAGGATTTTTTTTTTTAAAGATTTTATGTATTTATACATGAGACACACACAGAGAGAGAGAGAGAGAGAGAGAGAGGCAGAGACATAGGCAGAGAGAGAAGCAGGCTCCATGCAGGGAGCTTGATGTGGGACTCAATCCTGGGACTCCAGGATCATGCTCTGGGCCAAAGGCAGGTGCTCAACCACTGAGCCACCCAGGCATCCCCAGAGGATGTTTTGAATCTGCCTGTTGGTAGTTTTTCAAGTGGCAAACCCCACAAATACATCATTGACAACACTCCTGGAGACAGTAACTATGCAACAAGATTCATCAAAAGGAATATTGGCCAGCACTAGGAGAATTGCCTTGAATTCTGCACACTGAGAGAGACAATATCCATTCTATGCATAGCTGATGGTGAGCTGAACAGTCACTGCAGCCCAAGCCTAACCAAATAAGGTTTTAACCTCACCAATCCATCAGCAAACAAGAAAGCCCAGGAATTTAAAGGAACCTTCTGTGAGTCAGGAGATAAAAGTTTTCCCTAAAGGGAGAGCTGTCATTTTTTCAAGGGAAATTAAGATGCTTCTGATATCAAGCTGGTTGCATTCCTGACCGTATCATTTCCATTGATATAGGCCTGCTGGGCCCTTCTTATCCCATTACTCACTAAGTATGAACCGATATACTCCAAAGTGTAAATATCAGATGGAAGAGTCACAAGGCCTCCATGGGCCAGGCATTCAGTTGGACTCAAAAGAAGTATACCTGGTATCTATATCAGGGATATGGGGAAACCAGAAGTGGTACAACCCCATGAAAGTTGCTTCTCAGAAATCTCCCCAAGGGGGAAAAACTTCCTTATAGCAGCCCACTGCAAGAACTCTAAGACCCTCCACTGTTTCCTCCTGGACCTACGATTGGTATGACAGACGGCAGGAGGGACAGGCCATAAAATGGACCAGGCTTTGCCATTTTAAACAAGTATTATACACCCCACACTTTCATATTTTGAGTGAACCACCAAAGTTCTAGTCATTTGCTTGGTTATTACCCATATAGTTTCAAATTTCCCTCATTTCATGCTTAGGCCATGGAATTAAACTATTGTCTGGAGAGGGTCAGAGGCCTCCTCCAGACCAGGATGGGTCATTATACTATTTGTCACAATGGGGTGGATTTGAAGCTTCCCCTGAGATTGATGAGGAAGTCCCCATGCCTCAAATAGGGTGACATACAAGCAGGGTATCTTTCAGCAACTGACGCTGAACCTACATTATAACTACCTCACTAATCCATCCTCATTAACTGGCCATAAAATGGAGGACCGTTTTTTCCCTAATTGACCAAATAAGTTGGTCAAAATGTTCACTAATAATGTCCATAGATTTCCCTGAAATCCCTTTGACTGCCCATGAAGTCCTTATCTTTTCTCTTTCATAAAGCCTTGTCTCTATCTACATCCCCACCTCATCACTAAAACTGCCCAAAATTGTGGAGGGTCTGGGGTTTTACCCTATTTACAAGCTAATAAGTTAGCCTGTCACAATTTCACAGAGGCTGGCAGAGTATACAAGACTTCTAGGTCAGATACCAAGGACTCTATATTCACAGAAATAGTGGAAGGCAAAATATCATCATTTCTTAATAGAGTTCCTGAATTCCAATTTCTACAGGTTCCAGTTCCAGGACATCAGGACATGCAATGGGCTGCAATTACAGCTAAAACAACTCTGTGCTTATGGAGCCCAAATCTTTTATAATGGGCAATAAACATGCTACTCTCTGCTACAGAGGAATGAGTTTTATTTTATAGGCAAATATTTCCAAACTAAAATCAACTCAGCAATGAGGAATAATTATACATTACTACCTGGTCTATTAAACAAAATATTGTAAGATACACAATTTTGGTCCCAACCACCTGCCTCAATTATCTAATATTGAAACCTCACAACTTCTACCAGGAAACAAGGGCCAAACAAGAGTCAGACTTTGCTTCCTAACAGTCAGAAAAAATAACAAAGTTTATACACCTGTGTTCATGGATTATATTAGTATAGGACAGTCCAATGGACTCTTACTCAGAGGCTATTAAATATTACTTTACACATGCCTTAGAAACTAAATATTTAATTTCTACATTGCAGCTCCTTTAAAAAAAAAAGGAAGGAAGGAAGGAAAAAAGAATAGCTCACATCAAATGAAAGTAATCCAATAGAGAAAACAGAAAACTATGATTCCAAAGTAAGAATCCAAAAGACATTTATGTAAGTACAACTGGCCTTCCATACTCCAACTGCCTCTTAGTGTTTCAGTTCATTAAATGATTGCACAATGATGACCTTGGGCAGCAGGAAAATATGAAAATGTTCAGCAAGGAGATCTTCACAGCAGAAAGAGCCCAGGACTAGGTGTCAGAGGCTGGAGCTCTCATCTAACCTGCTGGCAAAGTAACCTTGGGTGAGTCTTCCTCCTTCAATCACAGAATCACAGTGCCTATATTTGTCAAACAAAAAACCCAATGTCTTATGTATCTCAGCTGGTTGCCTTAAGCTATTTTCTATAATGTGCTTTGTAAACTATACAGTTGTCTCCCTAATTCTTATGTCTGACAATTCTTCTCCATGACACTGTATGCCAGCCACCGTGGACTTCCGTCAGTTTCTCAAAAAAAAAAAAAAAAAAAAAAGATTCTTTCTCCTACCAAGGCCTCTCATTCATATTTCCAGCCCCAAGGTGCTCTCGCTCCATTCTGTAAGACTGGCTGTCTCTTACCCTTCAGGCCTCAGCTTAAACTTCATTTTCTCAAAGATATCTTTTTCAATCACTCCATCTAAAAGCAGTTTTGCCCTATCCTCTCTTGTAGTATACTCTCATTTTCCTTCTTAGTGCTTATCACAATCTGCAGGTGTGTGGGTGCATTTTCATCTAATGTCCATCTCCCTACTAGTTCATAGACTGCAAAAACTGGACCTATGTCTGTTTTTCCTTCAGTTTATATAGAGGGCCTGGTGGAGTGCACAACATAGGATAGCCATCTACAAAACTTTGTTAACGACGGACTGAATGAATATGTTAATGTAAGGCCACATTGTGCATTTTAAGAAGCAAATATATGTGAAATTATTTTTAGAAAAATGCTCAATCAAAACAATCCAACTAGAAAAAAGTCTGGCCTTTAAATGGGTAAAAATTAGGATATCTGAAAAAATAATGAAAATGGATGATTCCTTTCCACTGTGGGTTTCATGTAGAAGTACTCTAGAGATGCATTTTCCAGTTCAAAAACAAGACAGAGTTTTTTAGAATCACCTACTCATGCTCTCCTTTGATCCTGTGAGATGGTTGTTATCTTGATTTCACAGAAAAAAAATAATTGAAAATTTAGATATTTAGTAATTTTCTCATGGTCACAATAATAATATTCAAATTCATTCAAATTCAAATTCAAATTCGGGTTCTTTGATACAAGTCCAGTACCCTCCAGTGTACTATGCTACTTCTGCTTTAAGGAGATGGCTCTGTTCAAAGGATTAGGTACAAACATTTTGGTTTCTTACTATCAAATTAATTTCAGACCAGTGACTTTTGCTGTGTTGAAGCAAGAACTTCAATAAAGTTACCAGTAAATCAACAGAAGCAATGAAGTTATCAGGGGTTCACCTCAGGGTTTGTTTTACCTTTAACATTTGCTTTTATTCAAACCATACTGAGAGGAAAATATCATGTAGTAGCAAGACTTAATATTTCGGGCAAACTGGGCCTAATGATATATATGGAAAATCTACACAATTATGTATATATACATACACACGTGCAATATAATTATTGGTCTTAAATATATAAATACATAAAAAATATAAAATATATAAATATCATACACACACTATTGTCCATCAAATAACAGTAAGCCCTACCATAGTACAAAATCTGTGCCCCATGCAAAATTATCAGAAAGACTCTTATACTCTTGTCTTACTTACAAAACAAACAACCCCAGTGATGAAAAGCTCCATTTTGTGTGAATGCATCCTAAGAGAAATAAGTGTTAATAAGAAAACAGCTGCTTCTGCATAACAGGGTTCTGTGCCTTTGAAAACTACTGGAAAAGAGTTTAGATTTTTCGGTATGACATGGATGGGGGGGGTGTGGATTTATGTCAACATTTATGTCAAATGTACAGGGTAAGACATTGGGAGGTATTTTAGGAATTCTCCAAATGATTTCTTCAGTTCAAAAATTATTTTATTAGATATTAGACAGATCAGGTACTATCATTTAATTAGGTTGGAAAGAAGTTACATCTATAAAATTCATTTTCCTACCTTAACGTTCAGATATTTCTGCAAAATAGGTCTTAGAAGACTACTAAAGTCCTCCCTTTTATTTACTAGGAACTGAAAATGGTAGAGTATATATGTAAACAGAAGACTAGTTAATTTTTTCTGCTCTTTCATAATAGGCAATAAACTCTTAAAGTAGGATTATCTCCACTCAGAAAGGCTCAGTTTAGCCAAAATAGAAAAAAATGAGAAATAAGACTACTTAAAAGCTAGGGCCATTACATGTAGTGTAACTATAAATATACAGAAAAAAAAATAACTTTTTTAAAATTTAGCTTTCAAGTTTATCATGAATTATAAATGAAAATAACTATTTCATCCCAATTCTGGTTTAAATAAATGATTGAGTCTAAATATCTGAGAGAAAAACTGCCTGATTCTTTTTATTTTTTATTTTTTTTTATTTTTTAACTGCCTGATTCTAATTAAAAGTTTGGGACTAATTTCTCCTAAACTACTCCATTACCCATTAGTTCTAAGAATAGATATTTAAGTTGACTACTATATAAGTTTACTATATTCTCATACATTTTCCTATTAGTTACTATGATGCTAAAACACAATAGAGCTCTTACATTTAAAAAACTCACTGGATTAACTGATATTCATCATTCTTTTTAAAAAATTTTTAAGTTTTTATTTAAATCCTAGTTAGTTAACATATAATGTAATACTGGTTTCAGGAGTAGAATTTAGTGATTCACCACTTATATATAACACCCAGAGCTCATCACAAGTGCCCTCCATTCTGAATAGTGCTCTGACACTTTGAATGCTAATGGATGGTAGGCTATTCTTCAGCAAGATCATTCTCAAAGCTCTTTCACATTCATTATATCATCTGGTCTTCATACTATCAAAATAGCTGGCTTTATAACAATAGCTAACATTTCTAAACCTGAAACTGAGCAAGCATCACTATGACCTCAGCAGCGGTCAACTCCCACTATCCTCTGTACAGCTTTTATGGTAACAGTTATGAACAGTAAATAATAACCTCAGAAATAAAAAGATTTTATGAAAAGTACTATAGAGAGTTCTGGTCAAGCACTGATTTCCCTAACGTCATCATTAACTATCATCAACATATGTATCAATACAACTTGAGTCAAACATTTTTAATAATACACATGTATTATTCCATTTGAGTGAAAAACTACAAATAGGTGGTATGACTCTTGACTTTAAGGTTGACAGTATGTGTTATCAACTGAATGTTTCCAAATTCATATGCTGAAGCCCTAACCTCCAATGGGATGGTATCTGCAGGTGGGGCCTTTCAAAGGTAAGAAGGTTAGATGAAATCCTAAGGGGGGATTAATGCCTTTACAAAAAGGAACACCAAAAAAAATAAAAAAATAAAAATAAATAAATAAATAAATAAATAAATAATAAAAAAAAAATAAAAAAAAAAAAAGGAACACCAGCAAGTTTGCTGTCTATCTCTCCACAATGGGAGGATATGGGGAGAAGGCAGCTATCTACAAGCCAGGAAGAGAGCTCTCACCAGCAACCAACCATGCTGGCACCTTGATCCTGGACTTGCCAACCTATAGAATTACGAGAAATCAATTACTATTGTTTAAGCTACTGGTCTATATTTGTTATGGCAGCTCCAGCTAAGACAATATGAAACTGTATAATATAATCATACTGATAATTATTTTTCTAATAAAAGTGTGCTATTTATTTATTTATTTACATTTTTACATTCAAAAATCTGGATTCTTACAGTATATAATATTAAAAAAATCAACATAGGAAGCTTAATATTTGAATTTAAATAATGACATAAAGCTATTTAGAGACCTTACCCAATTACTTATACAGTCATCACTGAGGAAAAAGCCATCAAGAGTAAGCGTAGGACTGGGTTCATCCCCAGGAAATGGTAATTATTAAAGAACTCTTTTTCAACATGATCTGTCTGAACTCTATTAGAATGTCCATGGACTCAAAAGATAGATTTGGTATTCTACTATCCAAAAACTGCAGCAGTAGTCTTTTATTTTTTTTTATTTTTTTTTTTTTTTTGCAGCAGTAGTCTTAATGAGAAACTGATCATACTCAACAAAATTTAGGTTCTACAGACAAGCCTTGTTTCTGTGATTTCCCATAAACCTCCATGTGAATTAAAAACAAAAGCAAAACAAAACTACATCTTAACCAATTTTCAATGGATCTGAGTCATATCTTCATACAGAAGCTGAAAGCCTTCATAAACAGAAATAAACTTTCTCATATTTTTTCTCTTAGCATAACTTTTAATAAACTGAAGAACTCTAGATCCCTTCTTCCCCTAAACTATTCTTTAACTATCAAGTATTCTTGTTACAGAAGTCCTACCAGAAATGACCCTAAGAAATTTATAGGAATCCTTGTAAGAATTTTGACAGAAAAAGGGCAGTATAAACTGATTAAAAAGAGCACACACTTTGGAATTAGAAGTAGAGAATCAAGTTCCATCTCTGCTGCTTACCAATAATGTGAGATTTTTAATCAGAAATATTAAGATAAAATAACAGTACCTGAGTCATTCTGCTCAATAAATATGGTGATGAACCTGGAGTATATGGCACAGTATAAACACTAAAGAAACATGAGTTCATCTTGATCATCTTCCTCTATTATGACTATCATTAACACCATGACTTTTTAATCTACCACTACCACTACCACTACTACCTATAACAATAACTGTTATTATTACTGGTGGTTTGTTCAGTACTGGAAATATTACAGCTTTACCTCTCTGAAACTTATGGTTATACAAAGTTTATTCAAAGATTCAGGTAACATTTTGTTACTGAAGCAGCAGCCAAGGATTTATAAAGCATATATAACTGTGCCTTGAATATTATCAACATCATAAAGTTATGATGGCTGCAATTTTCCTTAAAATACTATAGCACATAAAATGTACTACCTATCATGTGCAGGTTACTTAGATTAAGTGATGATTTAGGTTATTGTAAGCATTTCATAAAAAAATGCAACAGCACCTCACATTCTGTGAGGCGGCTACTAAGTCTTCTGGTATCTGTATATTCATCAACAACTAACACTCTGAAAATGAGAATATTTAATGTCAGAAGTGGGTTTTCACTGATGAAAACAATAGCTTCTTCACTAGCACTGTGAACGTGAACAAGATTGTTAACACAGATGAGAATAAACTATTCAAAATAAGTGTTCACTAAAATATTTTAGCAACACTTCCCACTCTTGCATAAATTGAGTATAGAAATCAGAGAGGCCTGCAGCCTTTGCTTTTAAGATGTCTTTGACTAACTCTTTGAGAAATCTTAAGCTCAGACATGAACCATAGAAGACTGATTGTCTGATACGGGCCAGTAAGGTGAGAGAATCCTGATTTTGGAATTTTGACATTTCTATCAACTGCAGCTTCCATACCAGGTGGTGGCCACAACACTTAAAGTCATAGAGCTAGAACTTTTCTGAGCCTAGAGAACAAACTATAGAAGCAGGTTTTTTTGTGTTTGCTTGCTAATAAACATTTAATGAACTTTTTTTTTTAAGAGACTCTTTTTTTTTTTTTTTTTTTTTTAATGATAGTCACAGAGAGAGGCAGAGACACAGGCAGAGGGAGAAGCAGGCTCCATGCACCGGGAGCCCGACGTGGGATTCGATCCCGGGTCTCCAGGATCGCGCCCTGGGCCAAAGGCAGGCGCCAAACCGCTGCGCCACCCAGGGATCCCCATTTAATGAACTTTTATACAGAAGGCAGAATCTGGCTGAGACGTCATTCATTTTTTTTATTCAGGAGCAAGGTTTGAAGGGAAGAGTGGATAACCTTCACTCATCTCAACACTAACTCCTAACAGAACTAAAGAACTGTAATTTCACTATATATCCCACACAGAAGGGCAGGTACATTCACACACCAGTGCTCCTCCCTGGGAAGATGTTAGAAATAGAATACTGATTAACAAATACTTGAGAAATTATGTAAACTTGAAATAGAGAAATGAATGAATAACAACAACATTATTATCTATTATTCAGGAAAATTCTCTCCATTGTTACAGAAATAAACATTCTCTATAAGACTCTTCCTTTTATTAAACTTGGCTTCAACTTTATCTTTCTCTTTCTCCTTTCAATGCAGCTGCAATTCCGACCCCATGATCATCAAGTTTTGTAAATTAAGTCACATTCATTACTTATATTCATTAGTTATAAATCTCCAAACGTTTTCTTTTCCATCCGTTTTCATTTCTATTTATTGATGAAACAGTATTAAAGAACTTTTTAAAAGAAAAAATACTCCCACTATTCTGTCAGAAAAGCTATTGACATTATGCAACTTTTCTAGATTCCCTGAAGTTATCTTCCACATATCTATATTATATTTATATGTTTATATGACATTTTAAACCACCTATGTATATGATATGAAATAAATACAAATCATAATGCACATGAACGTACTGCATAGTTTCCTTCATTTAATATTAGGTATATTATTTAAAAATATTTCTATGTTGTTTCATTCTTATCTTTTTAAACTCCAGACTATTCACCATAATAAAAAAAAAATCTCAATACAAACTTCCTTTTGAACAAGAGTTGATGGGTCATTCCCATGGCAGCCACTGAATTGTGAGATTATTTTATCAATGTTAGCCAAATTAGAACACATTTTGTACACAAAACAGTGCTTAAAGTACATAAACTATTGAAACTGTAGGGCTAATTGCAATTCTTTTTTAGCAACAAAAATATAGATAAAAGTCAAATGTACATTTAGAAAGCATTTGGCTCTGGGTGATAATGATGGGTCAATGTAGGTTCATCACTTCTTATCAAAAGTGTCACCATGGCATGGATGTGGGAAGCTATGCATATGCAGGGATAGGGAGGATATGGACACCTTCTCTAAATGCCACTCAGTTTTGCTGTAAATCGCTCTAAAAAATAAACTACAGATGCTTTAAAAAATAAAGTTCATTAATTAAAAAAATATTTGTTTGGCAGCCTTCAAAAAGATTAAGCTGTAAAGTTTCTGATATTAAAAAATTTAGATCTATAGCTCAAGAACAAATACTAAGTAATAAAGTAGGGATTCAATAAACATTATTTTTGTTCTGTTATTTTTGTCTTTAACACAGCATTAAGTTTTGCCATTTCTTTAAATTCTTCTTCATGACTGGTTTAAAAATAATCTCAGATGGGTGAGGGCAGTAGGCAGAGGGTTGGACAGACAAATTTGGTATCTGTTGCTGACCATTAAAGACGCATGATGGGCCTAAGAATTCATTTGGGTCCTTTCTCTACTTTTGTATATATTCAGAATTTTCTATGAAAATCATTATTTAAAAAAAATCTCGCATACACATCTGCTCCTGACCATGTAAAAGAACTTGTATCAGACTCTCCCCACCTCTCCATAATAAAACTAAAAATCCAGATAAAATACATAAAATGATTGGTTTTAGACATTAGGCAAAGTCAACAGAGAAATCCAGCAAAGGAGGAAAATAAAGAGTGAGCACTACAACAGTAACAGTTTTCTGTTTAGAATCATTTTTTTGGATTGTGAGGCAAGGAAGGGATACTTAGGTAAGAAATCAGCTATCAGAGTTCTGGAAGGTTAAGAAATCTGAATTTCATGGGGTAGGGTATTGGGGATAACAGACAGAGAGCTCTAGAAATATGCATGGAGCCCCTTTATGTAGTTATCAAAACTAAATTGCACACGCATAAGTTTGAAATTCCACATGACAGGTCAAAAAAAAATGACCAATGAGCTCTAGTCTTAACAATATGCAGAATTCACAGCGAACTAGAGGACACTTGCATGGTATCCAGCTGGCACAGAAAGACCTCAGTGAATGTCTGGGACATTCTGATGAGACTCTGAAAGTATGTGCCTTAATGGCAAGGCAAAGCTAACACTAGATTAGAGATACGATAGACTTACCTAACAATACTTAAAAACAAGCTCTAAAATTCAAGCTGACTTGGAAATTAACTAATGGCTTTCTAAACTAGGGTTTAACAGCCCATATAGGAAGACAATAAAACCCGGGTCCTCAGCAATGTAACACATCCATTATGTTTAGCATCCCATAAAACGCTACTGGCCATGAAAAGAAAATATAACCAGGAGAAAAACCAGTCATTAGAAATGTAAATAGAAGTGCCAAAGACAATATAATTTGGAGAAATCGATATTAAAACTATATGCTTTGAGAATTTAAATGAAAAAAAGGAATACAATACAAAAATCAGTTGTGTAAAAAATTACAAAATGGAGCTTCTCAAGCTAAAAACATAGAGTATTTCAAATGAAAATAAAGTCAGTGGATTAGATTAATAGATTTGGCACTGATATAGAGGAGGTCAGCAAACTAGTGAACATAGCAAACTAAAACACAGAAAGAGAAATAAATATTTTTTTTAAAAAAAGAAACAGAGTCACAGTGACTTGTGGGGCAATATTAAGCAATCAAACACATATAAATGAGGTGGGAGGGAGCAAAAAATGTTTGCATAAAAATGTTAAAACTTTTCCAAATTTGGTAAAAATAAGATTTTAGAAGTAACTCCTCCTTAACTAATACCTTTAATCACAAGCTGGGAGAAAATATTACCAATTCCTGCATTTGACGAAAGACTTGCATCCAGAATATGTGTAAAGAACTCTTACTATCCAAAAATAAAAAATCCAATAATAAATGGGCAAAGGAGCCAACCATACACTTCACACACACACACACACACACACACACACACACACACACACAAAAGATACACAATGGTCAATATCACCTGCAATGATGCTCCACATCATTACCACCAGGGAATTGCTAATGAAAAATACAAGGAGCTATCACTACACACCCAGCAGAAAAGTTAAAATTCTTAAGACAATGTCTGTCTGTATTGGTAAGAAGGTAGAACATGTGGAACTCTTAGACATTGTTGGTAAGAATATAAGATGGTAAAACCATTTCATAAAATAGTTTGGCAGATCTGTAGAAGCGTAAATAGACATTTACCATATGACCTAACAATTCTACTCCTAAGTATTTGCCCAAGAAAAATAAAACCATATATTCTCACAAGGATTTGCATATGAATGCTCATAGCTTATAGATATAGCCCCCCCAAACCTACAAACAAGCTAAATGTTCACCAGCTGCTGAATGGATAAACAATGTGGTATAGCCACACAATTAGATATTATGCCAGCAAAGAAAAGAACAAATTACTGATGCCCACAAGAATTTGGTGAAGTTCCAGAGCATCATGCTAAGAGAAAGAAGCCAAACAAAAAGATACCACACTTTTTGAATGCATTCAGATGAAATTCTAGAAAAGGTACAACTAATCTATAGTTACAAAGAGATAAATGGTTGCCTGGGCCTGGGGGTGGTGGATTTTTTACTGCAAAGAGGAATGAGGAACTTCTTGGAGTGAAAGAAGTACTCTATAGTTTGATTATGGTGGCAATCACATGGCTGTACACATTTGTTACAACACACCAAACACTATCTTTAAAATGCATGCACTTTATTGTAGGTAACTTGTATCTCAATAAATTTTATTTTAAAAAAATCTCCTTCAGATTCAGCCCTTCTCCATTAAATTTCTCTCTACCTGCACAATGACAATTCTAGTCCAGGACAGAATATTTTACCTTCTTTGCTGAAGAAGGTAAGCCTTCTCTATGCTCTCCCTTCTATATTTGAACTGCCACAACTCATCTACATGCAAAAGTGCTTTAAAACACTGTTCTTCAAACTGCAGGTTGTGATGACTCTTTACTGGGTCATAAAATCAAAACCAGAATTGTTTTAAGCAATGGAATAGAAAAGAATGTGTCAGAGTATCCTGTGTACAATAAAGTATGTATTCATAAAACTTAAAAATGGGGATCCCTGGGTGGAGCAGCGGTTTGGCGCCTGCCTTTGGCCCAGGGCGCGATCCTGGAGACCCGGGATCGAATCCCACGTCGGGCTCCCGGTGCATGGAGCCTGCTTCTCCTTCTGCCTATGTCTCTGCCTCTCTGTGTGTGTGTGTGTGTGTGACTATCATAAATAAATAAAAATTAAAAAAAAAACTTAAAAATGTGTGTGTGTGTGTGCGCACGCGTGTTGAGTAGCTCTGCAAAAATATTTCTATGAGTCTAAACTAAAAAAATATATGAAAGTCTCTGCTTCAAATACAAAGTAGATTATGCTTAAAACTATCCAATGCCTTCTTACTTACTGCACTTCAACATAAAAGCCACTCTACACTCTGTGGGATCTAAGGCCACCTTTATAATTACATTATAACAAACATGGTCCCTGCCTACTTCCTAAACCTTGCCTTCCTGGGCTTTCTCCTTCACTGACTACACTCCAACCAGTCATCCTCTTTGCTGTTCCCCAAACACAAAAAGTGAGCTCTTTTTTGCTCTCCAGTTTCATTTATTTCCAATTGTCTAGAAGCTCTGCCCCAGATTTCTGAATGGTTTCCTTTTTGTTTTTTTTTTTTTTTTGGTGGTGGTTTGGTCTCTGGTTAGATGTCACCATCTCAAAGACATCTTCATTAATTGCTTTATAAATTAGTCACTACCTCTACCCTAGCACTCTCTACCAGAATATTTTGTTTTACATCATTATAGTACTTAGATCTACAGAAAATTAGCTTCTTCAGAGTTAATCTGATGATTATCTGTCACCCTCTTACCCCTAAATGACTGGAAGTTTCATATGAAGATTAGTTTTTTGATCTTCTGGTTCAGCATAGCCCCCACAACTCTGTACTGCTTTACACCCAAAGCATTTCACATGTTTACATTATTGCCTGGGCCTCAAGGCACCTTGCTTTAGCTGTCAGAATAAGAAACTGGCACTAATTTGTAATTATTACGAAATGAAGATACAAGTTCCTAATAAGTAAGATTTAGATACATTCATTCATTCACCCATTCATACATTAGCCCACTAAATGTTTACTGAGTGACTAATATGACATCCCCTAAAAGGGATAAGGAAATGAGTCATGGAGATTTCTAGGCAGAGCATGCAGTACCAAGGCCCTAAGGGTGATGTCCTGGTGTATTCAAAGACCACAACCTGCTAATTTGGTGAGAGTACAGTACTGAGGAAAACAGAAGTAGGGAGATAATATCAAAGTGGAAACCAAGAGCCTGATCAACCGGGTAGAGCTTTTTAGGCCACTGTAGGACTGTGACTTTGATGCTGAGTGAGACTGAAAGCCAGTGGAAGGTTTAAATAGAGGAGTGACCTGATCTGACTTAAGTTTTAAAATGCTCACTTTGGGCTATGAAAGAATATACTACAGGAGGACAAGCAAGGAGGCCACTACAACCATACAGATGGAGAAGAAGCCCCTGAGGCCAAGCCTTATAGAAATAAAAATATTGGAAGTTGATCATATTCTGATTATATTTTAAAGATAGAGAAAACAGTATTGCCAATGGATTAGATGTCTGCAGACCAGGGGAAAGGTGAGGCTGGAGATAAAAATGTGTGAATCTTCATTATCAAAATGGTCTTTAAAATACAGAGACTAGATAAGACCATGAAGGAAATATCCAATGCAGAAAGATGAGAGAGATGAGAAGGGTGCTCATTACATATATGTGAAGGCTTCAATTTATATGATGTGTAAGCAAGAGTGATACTAGAACCACCTTGTATCATTGATTGTTAAAGGTGTCAAACACTAAATATATCCCATGCAAATGAGGATACTCAGTGCTAGAGAACGAAGTGACTTTGTAAAAGTCACACAACTAGTTATGGCAGAGCCAGGACATAAACAGGGCCCACCTGACCATCTGAGCTACTCAGGCCTATATAGTAGGCCTCTTGTGATAACATTTAAACATCATCATCATACAGAAAAAGAATTCTCTCATCTGGAGTAGGAAATCCACATTCATTATTGAATGAATGCAAAAGTTATGACCAGTCCATAAAGTATAGATTTCTCTCAAAGTCCAGAAGCCCCCATTGAAAAGAAGAAACAGGTACTAGAATCAGATGTCCTCAGCTCACTAGGTAGGCACATGACCTTGAACAAGTTACTTAATTCTGTCTCAGTGTCATCATCTCTAAAACGAACCTAACAATCATTACCTATGTGTAAAGTTGTGGGTAGTAAATAGGATAATCTATAAAAAATGCTGACAACAAGGCTTGGTGTAGAGTAATTCATAGTAAGGGTTAGCAATGATTATTTCTACACCCTGTCCCAAATCTGGGCAGCTGCCTTGTCCTTGTCAGTATTTACTATTAAATATGATAGCTATAAAATAGGGGGTGGGGGAGCCACATGCATAATCACCATTTCACATGGCATTACCACTATAAGTCTCTGTTTTAAGTGTATAGTTTACACATTTTACACTTACAAGTTAGGAAAGGAAAGAGTTGAATACAATTATATTTTGAGGTAAAAAGGTTGAAAAATAGAATAATCTCTATATTTCCTCAAGAACCTCATAAAGTAAAATACACATTTTAAATACTCATAAAGAGGAAATGAAAACCAACTACAATGAAAGTGTAGAGAAATGTATAGATTGGGATGAACACCATGATCAGACATTCATGTGAATAGAGATATATAGAAAGACCATCATAAAATGCCAAAGTTACCCGGAGAAGGTCATACAAAGGAATGGAGTGTTTTGCTCCCACTTTATTTCAAGCATCTGGTCTTCTCCAAAGCCCTCCTCATGGCAGATTTGTCACTTTCTTCTTTGACCCTTATAATAATACACCATGATTATTTGTTAAACTGTTTATCTTCAAGTAACCATCAGCTCCCTAGAGGAAGTGCTGTATTCTCACCATTACAATACCATATCACCAAAGACACTGCAAATGTATTTTGGTCATACCTCATTGCTAAAATGATACTTCTATTTCCATAAGCTATAACAACAGCTATAACAACTGTAGAAATAGGAGAAGCCCTTCTGCATCATATGTAGTACTGGGCAGACTATGGCATGGGGGTTAAGATTCAGAACCCAGAGTCAGCCTAAGAAGATGAAAATCCACACTCAGCCACTTGAGTTACGTGACGGGGGGCAAACTACTGCCCCATCACCATAAAATGGGTATACCTAGCAGATAAGTTGGATAGAAGATAGAATAAAATCAGGGTTTTAAAATAAATCAGGATGAAAAGGATTTAGTTTCCAGTGACACAGGAATCACCCAATAAATATTAGCCATTATTTTGAGAAAAGGAACTCTACAAATAAGCAGAAAAGAGATAATTCTAAAATATCCTGCTATAATATTGAGTTCACAAGGTTTCTAACAATGAGATTAAAAATTTTATTAATTGTAATTGATCTGAGTAAGCCTTTCTCTGACTTATTTCAATTGTTTATTTCTAGTCTTCTTCAAGCCCAAACTGTACATTCTCTAAGTATATGTTAAGAAAGATTATGCAACAATCCCTTGGAAGGGGTAATCTATATCAAATTTTAGTGCAAATCTGACCAAAATTAAAATTGTTTAAACCTATAATTGAAAAAAAAAATAAACTTCATACTTCTGGAGCACTTTGGAAACATAACCTAGGAAGTTCAAAAGACACATGGATGAACAAATCGTTTCAATCATATCAAGCAATCATTTCCCTAAAGCAGTTTCCTCTCCAAATTACTAAGCCTGACACAGTCCCCATAGATGGGCTTCAGTGAGTACACTCAACTGAGGAAAGAGGGAGCAAGGGAAGCTTTGGCCAACCAGGCAATCTATACCCTTAAGCTCTTTTGGGTCTGTATACTATCAAATTGTTCATTCCAAGTAACCAGGGTTGGAGTAACTCTGAATTAGAAACACCCTTCCTCTAAAGATGTCCTTACCTTCTCTTAAGCATTACATATTGTACAGAAGTAAATAGTACACATTTAAGAATGCCTTGAAAATTGAGGGATAATATGATGAATAGATTATTTTTATTACAGAATCACTTTTCTTATAACTGAACTAAACAAGTTCATATTTTACTTACAATTATTTTCAATTTTAACTTTTAAAGATACAACTAAAATATCTAAAAATGAGTATATTGCTATTTGTCACTAAAACATATGATGAAATAGGAAAGCCTAGTCAATCATCTCTTTACATATATTGTTTGTATTCCACTTTCAGTTATTTTATAAAAACATAAATAATATAAAATTTTAAGGCATTTACATAATTTTACTTCCTTTTTTGTTTTTTTTTTGTTTTTTTATTTTTTTAATAAATTTATTTTTTATTGGTGTTCAATTTACCAACATACAGAATAACACCCAGTGCTCATCCTGTCAAGTGCCCCCCCCAGTGCCTGTCACTCATTCACCCCCACCACCCCCTGCCCTCCTCCCCTTCCACCACCCCCAGTTCATTTCCCAGAGTTAGGAGTCTTTATGCTCTGTCTCCCTTTCTGATATTTCCCACACATTTCTTCTCCCTTCCCTTATATTCCCTTTCACTGTTATTTTATCAATATCATCATAACTGAGAAACTTACTGGCTTACCTCCTAAAAACATTGATGGATAATAAGTTATCAAACTGTTATCAAAACAGTTATCAAGCTGACAAAGCTGATAACATCTTTGAAAGTTAAAAGTTGAATATACAGGTTTTGGACTTACATTTTTAATTAAAAACTTGAGTAATGGGGCGCTTGGGTGGCTCAGTTAGTTAAGCATCTGACTCTTAGTTTCCACTCTGGTCATGATCTTAGGGTCCTGAGTTTGAGCCCCATCCTGGGCTTGAGCTCAGGGAGGAGTCTGCCTATCTCTCTCCCTCTGTTCCTCCCCCTGCTCTTTCTAGCTCTCTCTCAAACAAACAAAACCTAAAAAAAAAAAAAAAAAAAAAAAAAAAAAGGACAAAACAAAACAAAACAAAAAACACTTCAGTAAATCTTTGTTTACATGTTGTATTTGCAAAGATATATCATATATGTCGTATTTAGTATCCATACTCCTCATAAGATTGTAGGAAAGTTTAGTTTGTTAAAAGAGACTGGCCAAATAATCCATGCTAAAAATATAACCTTTCTTAAGACCCAAGGGGGAAAATCCATATCTCATCTTTGCCACTTTGTTTTCATATAGTAGCTGAAGTAAACTATAAGGAAACTATATGGAAAAATCATGCTTAATGACTTTCTTCCACAAAACAACTTTAGACTTTTTTCCTTTAAAAAATAGTTAAATATAAAAAAATAGTTAAATATGTTATTCATTTTAAAAAGCTATATAAGATCACAGTTCCATATATACACATGGTTATGAAAACAGGGAGTCAATAGATAATAATCTTATCCAATTAAAGAAACTTGGAGAAATATCTAGTCTTTTTTCAGAAGTGAGACTGTTTATTTCCAAAGTAGAAGCCATCTATTTAACCAGATTAAATAGAGAAGGGAAAAACCCAAGGAATTAGTGGCATTTTTAGGACATAAGCCAGTAAGTTTCTCAGTTTTGATGATACTGACATATAGTATAATATTACATAAATGCCGTTAAGTTTTAGATCATTCATGTTGTTACAAAACAAGTGAAAATGTATGAGTAAAGGAAGAGATGCCACTTTGATATGATTAAAAATATTTATCAAAATCCACAATTGGTTATGTACACATGCACACATTTATATGTAATACTATATTGAAATATTTTTCATTTACATAATTTATAAATAAATATATAAACATATATATGACATTTAACAAATGCCATCTTATTTAAATACCAACTTTGTCTAAAGGCAGTTTTCTTCCCTAAATTGGTGTACTACCTAAAATTAACAAAATAAAATAGAACAAAATCAGAGTGTTGAACTGAAAATCTAGATCAATCAGATAAGATTAATACAATTAAGTTAATATAGTCATAAGCAAAAGCAAACTTCTTAACTGAAACATAGCTTTAAACCCTTAAATTTATAAAACTATCTTTAAAAAATGAGAAGAAACATCAGAAATCTTTTCAAAATTAAAGGAGCATGGACATTCCTTATTATACATATTTGAAATCATAAGGTCCAGATCTACTTCAATACAGAAACCAAGGACCTGAGTTAAGTTCAGATATATCCTATAATCAGTGGCCTGGGTCTCCTGATTTCTAGCTCAATGTCCTTGGCAAATAACTGTGTCTAATATTAATCAGTGTTTAACACATGCTTATCTTTTCTTATAATGCTCTGTTTTGCTACCTTCATCTGTACTCATACTGAATGAAGAATCTCCTATTCTCTCTTCTCTTCTCAAGAACAACAGGGCACTTTTATATGAGAGTATGACAAAGGCCAAAGTAACAATTTCTTTAATAGTAAATGAAATACGTTGATAAATAATGGCTATCAAATTATAAGTCTTTGAGAAGAGTATTTTTCTGATAAGAAAATAAAATTTTGTAAATATAAGAAAGAGTCCATAATAGTTGATTTCCTACCCTGTAATAGAAAATATTTATAAAGTGTGGACACTTTCTTAGTATATGTAGATATGCACAAGTATTAATGAAAATTATCTTTCTCCTTTAAATATCACATCACCCTTCCCTTTTTATTTTGAAATAGCAACCACTATCTCAATTAAGAATATAAATATATAAATACATTGTAAATGGCAAAATGGTATGTTGTTATCATTAAAGCATGGGGACAGAATGCAATTAACCAGTGTGTATATGGTGGCACTTAGGGGTGGGGTGGGGTGGAGGGCTAAGTGCGGGTGGAGGGACTGTTGGGCTAGGATGGGGTTAGCTGCTAAGGAATGAGACTGATACCAACCAAGGATACCTGCTGAAACTGAGTCCCAGTGCAGTATCAAGCTATATAGAGAAAACCGAAATGGAGAAAGAAGGCTGAGACCCAAGGAGGGCAAAGTAGGGACAGAGTAAAAGAGTATACAAGTTAACCTGGAAATGAAAACCGGCAGCTCTAAAGTAAAAGACAAGTCACAGACCCATTCCAATAAATTCAGCTGAGGAGTGCTATGTAGGAACTCTATCTGCTAATGTGTAGTTTGGTTAATTTTAAGATTTTATTTATTCATGAGAGACACAGAGAGAGGCAGAGACTCAGGCAGAGGGAGAAGCAAGCCTCTTACAGGGAGCTCGATGCGGGACTCCATACAGGACTTGATCCCAGGACCCTGGGATCACGCCCTGGGATCAGCCAAAAGAAGATGCTCAACCACTGAGCCACCCAGGTGCCCCTACAGTTTAGTTCTGATGGATCTCTTCACAATTGAGCTTTTGCTAGGTTAGCCTAAGGTCAAGCTCTTCTTAAAGTGGTCCCTCCTTCATCCCCTTGGATATCTGCACATAATCTAGAACAGTCCATGAAACATTTCAAAGATCAATTTACTCTCTACCTCCTGAGAAGAAACTTTTAAAACCAATAAATCAAAGACCTCAAAATAGCCATTGATCTGTAAGCTGTCATTATTTATGGCAACTGCTCATTCCTCTATAACTTACAAAATAAATGACACACAAATTCATTCTACCAAAATCATAAAGATCATTATTGATAATAGTATTCAGAACACAGAACTTTTAGTACAATGCACAACTAGGAATCAAATCTTTACCATAGGAAAGATGTACCAGCACTGAAATGTAAGAAAATTGCCATTAAAATAAATCAGTGCTGGTTAGTTTATACCAAAATCCCCTTGATGATTCAGATATACTGAATAAAGATTTCAGAAATTACAAATTTTCTTGTCAATACATGTTTACCCTAGCCAGACTCAGATATAAAAATGCCAATGAATTATAATAAGAAGGATAAATTCAACATATGCTTTAAGTCAAGTTCAGAAAGGTCTTAGAAACCACATGTGTTACAGTGGGTGTCTCAAAATGGACAGCAGCAATGTACCCTGTTATCAGATAACCCTGTGTAATAAAGGACCTAAATTTAGATGCTTACAATAAAACAGTCATGCCCTGCCCCTTGATTTGCCTGCTGACTTCATTGGTCTCTCTTTGCCTCAGATAGGTCCTTAAAATTGTCCTGAAATTCAGCACATTTGCCTGGATGATGAAAATGTGTTCAGGCTTCATGAAGCCCTTCTGGGGATTGGAACTGCCTATGTACCTTACTTACCACTTGGCTAGAATTCATCCTTAGATTTTTATCAGCCCAGATCCAAAATGGCTTTATAGTACCACCCACCTGACTCTACCCTGCCACAGAAAAAACCTACAGGTGTTAGTTCCAATCGAGGCTAGTCTCAATTTCAACTCATTTGCTGAGATTTTATGATCTGGATTTGGAGCTCACAATCTATATAGTCAGTAAATTTCCCCTAAGCCCTGACCATTGTGAATTAATGCCCCCGGTTCAGTCAGCTCATTTAGGGTCCTGGCATATTTCAAACCATCCTCAAGATATTCTTGAGAAAATTCAGTAGCATTAAACCACATACTCTCATATAATTAACCTTGATTTTGACTATGAGAAGACATGTTACAAAAGTAATAAACAGGTTGAAAAAAAATGTATTCAGTCACTTGGGGAGACAGCTGAAAATCAAATTTCAGTAGATGCTATCCATTCCACACTAACTATTCACTTGTTGAATGGTAAGCTTTTATCCCCCTTAAGTGGTAGCTGGCTTAAAGCCACCATCCCCATTAGCTACATAGTTGGTGAGAAACAGTGGAAATTTTTTTTTGTTCTGCTTATCTAGAAATCCTGCTCTCCTTTAGCTAGTCATTTGTGAGTCAATGGTTTTGTTTTGTTTTTTTATTCACCTATTGCAAAAGTCCTTTGTTTCAATGACAAAAAAGAATTTTCTAAATTCTGTTCAATGCTACACCTCCAAACTAGAATTTATTAGACTATTTTTATTTGGAAGTTAATAAAGTTAAGTGTAGCTTCAATTTAAAGTTTAATATTATACCTGACTCTCCACAAAGGGCTCCACTGTTAATATTTGTCCATATCTCTCAGGAAGAGATCCAGATTAATTCACATGGTAATACAGAAAGAATAATGGCTTTGACTAAAATGTGGCCTGAGTATCAATCCTTGCTTTACTATTTAATTTCATAATTTAAACTACCATCTAAGCTAAATTCATCCACATGTCCATCCAATCACTTATTCATTCAACTAACACCAAATGGATAAGTTACCATGTTCCAAGTACTCTGTCAACACTCAAGGATAAAGCATGAATGAAACAGACAAAAATCTCTGCTTTGTTGATGTCTGCATTCTAGTGGAGCTAAACAGACAAGTAAGTAAGTAAAATATAAGATATGTCAGATGGTGATAACCCCTTATGAGAAATTGCAGCTGGAAAAGAGATTAGAGAGGACTGGGGTGGATTCATAAGATGACACTTACACAGAGACCTCACAGACATGAGAGAAGGAAGTCTAAGTATAAATGGGAGACAAAGCCTTCCAGGGGATGGGTGTGTTCGACTCCCAAAAGCAGAACTGGGCTTTGAGGGTCTGAAAACAGCAAGGAGGCCAAGGAGCTGCAAAGGAATGAGAGGAAAGGATTCAAAATTGAAGTCCTCAAGAGTGGTATCCTGATGACATCGAGCCCTGTGGGTCAATAAAAATGGACTTCAATGCAAGTCACATGGGAAGTCAATGGAAAGTTGGAGCCGAGGAGTGGCATAACTCTTCAACAGATATGACAAATTCTGTTACTGTGACTTCACATTCCCGTCTTTTATAAGTCTTTCCCACCACTTATACTAACCTCTAACTATACTGGTTGCTAAATTTTACCAATCCCATGATCAATCTTCCAAACCTGGCTGTTGGTTTCAGCAACTATTTTTACACATCTTTGTAATGCATCCTTGGCCATCATCCCGGATGATTCAACATCATGTCACTAACCTTCTTTGCCCCCGGAAACCATTCTTCAGTGTCTCCAAGTCCATGACCTCTCAAGTTCCTCTCCATATCAGCTTCTTATAAACACCGACCTGTACCTTGTCATACTGCTTATTAATCAACTCATCAAAGCTTAACCTCTTAGTAGACCCTCTCTAAATAAGCTCTTCTTCTTATCACTTCAAAAACCCCATTTCCACTGAACATTCTGCCCAAAATATAGGCTATAGGTCCCTTCTGGTTGTCATGTTTCATGAGGCAGCCAGTAATCCCTGATTATCCTGTCTGATGATAATTTTACCAATAAGCAAGAATAACTTTTTCCCCTCATTTCTCTTGTATATTTCCATATCCTCTCCAGGGATAATCTCTGCTTTGCAGACACACATAATCATACTTCCCCAATCCTAAAAACAAACAAATCTGATATTCTTCCACTGATGGCTCTGTACCACCTCTGGCCATTTAAACCAGTCTGACTTAACTGCAACCATCATACACCTGCTGGTCTCTAAAGGCAAACAGAAAACACACTGGTGTTTACAGCAACTGCTTAGATACTCAGAAGCTACAGCTCCACTCACCCCACCAGCAATTTGGACTTTGTATCTGAATTTTTCTCCTTCAGAGACTTAATAAAACTGAACTAGGTCTCTCCCAATGGACCTCAATATCTTGTGCTACTTTAGCAGAGGTCCAAAAAGCAGTTCTTTTTCTTGGCCATGTAACTAGTTGTCTTTACACACTGTACAACCTCTCACCAAATGACGATTTCATCCATGATGGTTTGTATAAAGACCTATGACAGGTCTGTGGCCCAGCTTACAAAGAACCAGGCTCCTGATATCCATCTAGCACATCACTTTCCTTACCACACCCTGTGTTCCCAGCATTGATTTCAACACCTAATGAGGTTTTCTGATAGTGATAAAAAGGATTCACGACAATCAATGCATAGAAGAGACTAGTACTTAATATATCTGCATGCACACATATAATGCTGTGTGGTTTTGGCAAGAACTAAAACTGTTACCTCCTTTACAATTATCATGTCAAATTTAAGTTAAACACTACAGGTGTGGCTGCTATAATGTTTCCTAAGAAATTATTTTAAGACACAAATGTGGCAATGAGTAAAAGAATAACACAATTACTGTTGTATCAGAGGCCATGGTCTTACATTAAACTATCATTTGTTTAAAGATACAGCTGTAAGAGAAATGCAATGGTCATGACATCTACCTGACTTCTAGAGGTAAAAATAAAAGGTTTATTTTTTATGAACTGCTGTCAATGTACATTAAGTAGAGACCTTCCGGAAAGAACCATTCTGGAATATAAATACACGTTCAGATGAACCATCCAGTTACCTCTTGTTGAATAAATATGGCAAAATTCATAGTACGAAAGGAATAAATTCACTCACTGCATATACAGCACACACATAATTTGAGTTTAAAATGAGCATAAATTGGGATCTCTGGGTGGCGCAGCGGTTTGGCGCCTGCCTTTGGCCCAAGGCGTGATCCTGGAGACCCGGGATCGAATCCCACGTCAGGCTCCCGGTGCATGGAGCCTGCTTCTCCCTCTGCCTGTGTCTCTGCCTCTCTATCTCTCGCTCTGTGTGACTATCATAAATAAATAAAAATTTTAAAAAAATTTTAAAAAATTAAAAAAATAAAAAAATAAAAAATAAAAATAAAATGAGCATAAATTATCAGTATCAATGCTAGTGAAATTACAAATGACTTTTTCCTCAGAATTCTTCTGATTTTTTAAAATGAGTATCTATCTCTTATCGTAGTAACATTTTGGTTAAGTTTTTTGGCTAATGATTGGATAGCCCACAAAGTAAGCTCTAAAGTAGGTATTTCCAAAAAAAAATAAATAAAGTAGGTATTTTGCTTTTTATTTATTTTAAAAAGATTGATTGATTGATTGATTTGGTGGGGGGTGGGGGAGGAGCAGAGGGATAGAGAATCCTGAAGCTGACTCCTCACTGAGCATGAAACCCGATGGATGCTGGGCTCGATCTCATGACCCTGAGATCATAACCTGAGCCAAAGTCAAGAACCAGCCACTTAACCAACTGAGCCACTCAGGTGCCCTTGTTTTTCTAATCCTTATAGAGAATTAATGTTAAGTTTTATATTTGGAGAAATTCTGAAAAAAAAAAGCTTATATAATATTTTTACACAATACAGCTTTATAGAGAATAAAAATACAGAAAAGTACTTTTTTAAAGCTTAAAATTAGAAAGAACTCCTCATTTAATTGTCTGGAAACTGTTTCAAGCAAGAGCAATTAGGGAAGTACACAAAATTAGTGCTATTTTGTACGAAAGAAATGCACTACAGTACTTTTTTCTAAAGCTCTGTTTTATAGCCAAACTATGTTTAACTACCCAATATAATCAAATGATGTTTCCACTTATTTTCTCAAAATATCTTGAACCCACTATGTCTAAAACCAATCCTTAGATCTTTCTTCCTAAACTTGCCCACTTTCAATGTTCTGACTCTCCATGCCTGACTCCAACATTCTTCCAGTTATACAAGGCAGACACCTAGGAGTTGTCCATTACACCCCTCTCTGCATTACTCCCCATTAACAACATAACATGGGGACACCTGGGTGGGCTCAGTGATTGAGTATCATCCGCCTTCTGCTCAGGGCATGATCCCGGGGTCCTGGGGTCAAGTCCCACATCGGGCTCCCCACAGGGAGCCTGCTTCTCTTACTTGTGTCTCTGCCTCTCTACATCTCTCATGAATAGATAAATAATATCTTTAAAAAAACAAACAATATAACGTTAACTGTATTCATTTTTTACCTCTAAGACTTATCTTTCTCTCTCATCTTCCACTTTTCTTTCTCATCGCCACCATCCTGGTACAAAGCTATCATATCATGTATTATCAGAGCCTCTTGACCCATATTCCACAACCTTTCTTCCCATGTTAAGTCAAGCACATTCTATTTGTGGCAGGCACAAAGCAGTCCTAAAGTCCCACATTTTCAGTGGAGGGATACAGGGCTTGAGACTCATACCACAAAATACACATTTACACTCCTGATGTGATTACATTCCAGGTATTCAAAACCTGGAAGACTTGGAAGATTTGGGATGTAGATGTTACATTGACTTTCTGAATTAGTAAAGGATCATCTCACCAGCTCTATCTACTTTGTCAAGTACTAGAAATCCCGCAACCAGATGCATACACAGAGTCAAGTTAACTCCCTAGTTTTCTATCCATCTGCTCTCTCTCCAAATTTTTACTATGAAAATTTTATACAGATAAAAAATGATTTAAATAATAGTGCACTGAATGCTCAGATATTCTCCTGCTAAATAAGATAATTCTTCCAATTTTTTTCATGTTTACTTGTCTTTATTTTGATCTAAGTTATAATTGCTTTAAATCATTTGGAAGTAGGTTGATATTTCAACCTTAAATATGCCATCTCCTAAGAACACATTATCATTTGTGGTATTAACAATACTGTAAAATCCTCTAATGTATCCAATCACCCCAAGAACCAAAAGGGTCTCTTTTTTAATAGTTTAAAAAAACCTACATAATGAAGATATTTTACAAGACATCTTTCTGTTAAATCTCTTTAATCTATTTTAATATTAACCTCATTATCTATTTAATCCATGATACCAAGCTTCTAAAACATCTAGACCAGGAGTCTTGTAGAATATCCCACCTTATAGTGTCATTTAATTGATCCTTCATTCTTACCTTCACCACAAACACAGAGTGAGATCTAGAGGTCTGATTATAGTAAGGTTCAACCTTTTTTTCCTTTTGCATAAATACTGCATATGCGAGGCTGGGAACTTCATATCACGTCACATGCAAAGCCTCCAATATCAGGTTGTCGTCCCACCATGAGTAAACCTACTCATGAGTAAAAGCACTCTGATGGAGTGGCAACCCTCCAACAGAAAGTACAATTTTCTTCTGTAATTAGCACTTGGAGTCTAGTGCTATCACTTTGGTGTCATATGTATATACCATTCTCCAACTGACATTCATGTAATGGTTTTTGCATCTTTTAACAATATTCCCATCAGTTATTAAATCAGGAATTGCAAAACTGGTGGCTTTTTGTCATTCCTTCCACTTAAAATAGCTGGCATTTTTTTCTATAAAGAAGAGCTTTTCTCCACACCATCCCACCCCTAAGTATTACTATGGATTCATGGGTTTTAATTTCTTCCATTTGGGTTACAAAAAATCACAATCATTACTCCGTATCTTTTATGCCTCTAACCCATTCTCTACATCCTTTAATGCTTCTAATCCATGCTCTACAGGGCAGCCGAAGACAGCTATTCTAAAAGCAAATCTTTTCTCTCAACCTCTCTTCCTCTCTCCTGCACACGTATACATTTGCACACACATTTTAACACTTGACGGGGTTCCTAATGCTCTCAGGATAAGGAAAAAAATAACCTTAGCTTTCAAGAGCCTGTACTCTGGCCCCTGCTCATCTGGACAGCTTTCCTCCACTTACAGCTTGCTTTGCTCTCAGGGCTCCATCTACAATATTCCAGTCCCTCCTCCACAATGTGCATGATATTCCCCCACCAGAATTTCCATCCCAAACACCTCCTTCTACTTAGCACCTATAAACCAGTTTTAGTCCTCAATTAATCCCTTTCTCAGCAAAACCTTTTAACGACTTACCTAGCCTTGCAGTACATAAGACAGATTTTACACCTATTTGCATGGTTATTTGCTTTATCCCTCTTTGACTAACTTGACTATAAGCGACATGAAAGCAAGAACAGAATCTGTTATTTTCTTAACCAGGCACAGTAGGTGCTCAATAAGTACTTGCTGAATAAATTAGTAACTCAACCTGATGCATAGTGTTACTAATTATTTTTATACATCTTTATAACTGATTTTTTTTAAATGAGATGACACTTTTATTTCTTTTTTATTATTTTTATTATTTTTTTTAATTTATTTATTTATGATAGTCACAGAGAGAGAAAGAGGCAGAGACACAGGCAGAGGGAGAAGCAGGCTCCATGCACCGGGAGCCCGATGTGGGATTCGATCCCAGGTCTCCAGGATTGCGCCCTGGGCCAAAGGCAGGCGCCAAACCGCTGCACCACCCAGGGATCCCATAACTGATTATTTTTATACATCTTTCTAACTAGAGACAGAATGTAAGTGCCTGTAAAAATGTATAAACTAGCAATTAACGATTCCAGAATTTATTACTGAATCCATCTATAATTAGCTATAAAACAAAAGCAAAGCCCTAAGCATACAAGGGCATACTGCAGAACTACTGCTATAGTTCTCCATTTTAAAAAAATTTGGTAATTTTAGTAATATGGAATCAACAGGCTACACCTTGAGAAAGAGAAATGTAGAAAGACCTCTAACCACATCATCAGTCATGTTGCAAAATCACTTTCCTTTCTTTTGTGGAATACAGAATTCCCTCTTACAAACACACCGTATCATAGCAAAAGCAATATAAAATAATTAGAGCTTTGATGACATTCTTACTCCTAAAATTAGCTAAAGTGTATTATTTATTGGCTAGATCTGTATGGAGTTCTACTGGCTGGATTTTGAAATTTTAGCAAAGTAATTTTTCAACAAAAGATAAATGGATGCTGCAATATTCTCTCTACAAGCACTATTTCTAATATGAATGCTAATATTCATCATCCTTCAGAGCATATAATATAGCCTTAATGAAATGAACCTTAATAAAACAGACTATTTTATAAACAATTTGGTGGAAGTCACTAAGGTTTGTTTGTTTGTTTGTTTGTTTCTTGCTAAGAGTGATCAAATAGATTGGCCAATGCACACTCATGTAGGAAAACTACTGAAACACAATATAACTTCTAATTTGTGCTAAAATGTTCAGCCGTGGCGACACAGGCCAACTAAATAAACACATGGCAGCAGGGAAATATATCCAGGCAGAGACTGCTAATCACAATTATTAATGCAATTTCCAGATACCACTCACGAATAAAAATAAATAAATAAATCCTGCTCTGATAGTCTATTACTATCAACCTGCAAGCAAACAAAACATGCTGAAAGAAAATGTTCCATTCTGGACTGGACTATTTTAAATCTCTGGTTGCAAAACACAGAGGGCTTGAATCTCTTCTTTTAGACACAAGAAGCGTGAAGAAAGACTTCCATGAATTCTGTCCCTACGTGCCTTTGAGGCACACCAGAGACAATTCAGGCTTGTAAAACCAGAATACCAACAACAACAACAACAAAGATGTTTTGCTTTTAGCACGTGCATCTGCTAATTCAAATTTCTGTCATATTTAAGTTGAAGGCTATTAAGTGGGGTAGGAAATATCCTTCTAACAACTGACTCATTGTCACTGAGTGAAACAGCAAAGTAGGCTAGAGAACTGTGTGGAGGTTCAATGTTTCTTCTGTTCTCTTTTTAATTACACTAAGTGGTCAAGATGGAGAGATAGCTGAGAGCAGTGGAATTTTACCAATTTAAAAGAAAGAGTTCTTAAGTGTATATATACATATATTACATACATATAATATATATATATACACACACACACACACACACACACACACACACATATACATATACCCACCAGTAAAGTTCCTAATTATACCGGAATTTTTTCAGAAGGCCAGATAATTTTATTCTCTGCAAAGTTTTGTCATTACCTATTAATGACACCCAAAATGCAAAGTACAATCTAATCAGATTATAGAATGCGATACTACACACTACAACTATCATGTTATTCAATTTTCCTTTCCTATATATTCATTACTATTCTACAATATTAGGAAAGTGTTCTTGCTAACACGACTGGTAGAAAATAAAGGGGAAAAGTGTCACGGGGATAATTTGGGTTAAACACTGCAATGCCTACAATGTTGAGCCAGTAGTCTCTATTTTCATTCCGTATGCCCAATAAATGCTGACAGAATAAATGAGAAAAATGTTCTATGTGAAGTGACTAAATATTAAGAGACCACCACCAAGAAGTGAAAATGTCTTAGTCAATTAGTAAGCAATTAATTCTTGATTATTTCCTGGAATTTAAAATCACCACACAGAATTAGAGTAAACATGTATGGTCATCAATTTCCTTTATGATGTTTAAATCCCCTTTCTGTTGTCAAACTCTCACACAGTTATCTATCCTCTTTTTAATATTTCCACCGATGGAAAGTACACTGCCCTCTAAGGAAGCCCATCCTAGTGTCTGATAGAGTAAATTCTTAAGAACTTCTCATCTCTGTTGTTCTCATGTATCAAGTATTAATTAAAGGAATATTCTGTACAGGTACTAGGCAAGGTTTCTGCACACTCCCTGCCTTCTTGGGGCTCTCAGTCTAGTAGGGCAGATAAATAAATAATCATAGAAAATGACTAAATAAGGACAAATTTCAGTAAGTTATCTGAAGAAAAGCAAAAGCTGCATGGCACATGGTAAGTCCAAAATAATTTAACACAGTATTGAATGAATCCAGGTGATGAAAGACTATAACAAATGAGAGGATAAATTACTTAGATCAGGGAATCTGGGAAGGCTTCTCAGAAGAAGTAACATTTAAGCTAAGACCTAAAGGATGACTAGGAGAACACCTGGAAAAGATCCAGGAGAAGACCATAGGAACTGCACAATGAAACCCTCAAATTAGGAAAAATTCATGATATCTCCCATCTCCTAAAACAATATTACAGGTACAAAAGCAGGATGAGTTGGGGGCGGGGAGTGTGGGGGTATGGGTGGGCTGAAAGAAAGCTGAAGAAGATGTAGGAGTCTTGTGGCCATATTAAGGACATAAAATTTTAGTCTAAATGAAATTAGGAATCTACTGAAGAGCTTCGTTCGATCAAGGAGATGAGATGATCCAGGTTTGGTTTTATTTGTTTGAAGGCTATTCACTCTGCTTTCCTGTTAATTGGTCCCTCTCCCTGGTGTCTAGGCCTACAAAGGTAGGTCTCATTCCTCTTTTTTATGACTATCTTCAGGCAACCAAGGAGAAGGAAAGCTAAAAGACCTGAGCAAAGCAAATACAGCCAGAGTCTCAGGGAAGGCTTCTCTTTGGTGACCACATGGAGGCCCAGTACTCCTGTGGCACTGCTGAGTGCCCACTGAATTGTGCTTCAGTCTACTGGTCTCCTATCTTGTCAGGACAGGTGAAAGCCTTGTAGGAGGCCAGGACCCCACATGGACAGACTTTCAAGAATTGACAGCCCATTTGAAAGAGAACGCAATCACATGCCTATAATTGACATCAAAGAGTGACTGTGGTAACTATCTTTAGCCATTAAAGATGATATTTTCCAAAGAATACAGACTTCCAGTTACCAGGTAAGTTCTGGAGATCTAACATATAGCAGGTGACTACAGTTAACAATAGTGTACTGTATACTTTAAAGATGTTAAGTGTGCTCACCACAACAATAAAAAATTGTAACCAAGTCAGGTGATGGATATGTTAATGAACCTTCGTGGTGTTATCACTTTGCAATATATACACGTATCAAATCTTCAAATTGTCTGCCATAAACATACATGACATTTTACGTCAATTATAATTTCATAAAGTTGGGGAAAATGGTGACATTGTCAGACCTGAATTAAGAACTGAACTCAGATTACTTTGTAAATGTATTTTCAATCTTTGATCTCTTCAAAATACTTTTTTTTCTTCAAAATACTTTTAAAAATGAAAACTGCTTCAGCTAAAAATCACTGGAGCACACTGGAAATGCATAGATTTGGAATCCAAATTGTATTGATCAATTATCCTCTCTCTAGGTTCTGAGAGAGAAATCAAGCCAGCTTCTTGGACCATCACATTGCGAGGACTCAGCACTGCTGTATAAAGAGCACTGTTGCAGTAAAGTAGGTCCTTTCTTAGAAATGGAACAGGCAAAGGCTTTCATTTATTATTCATGGTGCCTTGTGTCCATGTCAACTCCTGATTAATAATTAAAATTAATCTCATTACAGAAGATTTCATTACAGGATAATTTAATTAAATGATGAATTGGCTCCCAGATGTTACCTTCTGTACCATCTTTTAAATAATGCTGATGATGACACAGGGATTCACTAGGTATCAGTCGGGTCTTAAAAAAGTGAATTATTTATAGTGCTCCACCATTCTGCCAATGATAAATTATATTGATCACACATATGTATAATCCTTTTCCAAAGTCATGTTTTTCCAAGATTTCTGATACTTTCACAAAGGTATTGTAGCCCACTGAAAACGCTGGGCCATCATTTTGTCAGTCGTAAGAACATATCCATTTGGTAAAAATTTTAATCCATACAATTTATTCATTTTATAGGAGAAGTATAGAAAAGGGTCTCAGAATTAAACATCCAAAATATCAACTTCAAAATAACAATGAGGAAGGATGTATTAATCATTACAAATGCAAGAAGGAATTTGAATAAACAAAATAAACAAAGACTATTAGGAACGAAACTTCAGAATTTTATTTGATTTCTTTATATAAAGTAACCAGTAAAAAGTCTTACAAAGTCAGTGCTTTTGTTTTTTAATTTACCATGAACTAACATAAGTCATAATTTTTAAACACTTCTAGTTACCAAGTACTTCACCGTGATAAACACTGCTCTCACTGCACTTTGCATAAGATACACATCCTGGCAAATCAACAAAAGAAAAAAATGAGATCCACTAAAGCAGACTTTCAGGGGAATGAAAACATTTGAGACATCTTTTCATTTACTTGAGAAAAATCTAGGCTTTTATGAATGTCACAGTGTATGACAAAATATAGGCCATTTCAAATGTTATCAGCCAAATACACAGTTTTTAAATATTCTACTTAGTTTATTTTAAGGATTGTAATATAAAAAGAAATACTTGTATACTAAAATCTCAGTCGAAGCTGTGGTTGTTATTTTTATTTCTCTAGCAGAGGTCAGATTTTTCTTAACTTGGGATTTAGAAAATCAAGTTAGAAATGGGACACAATCTTCCCTCATGAAGAAATGTATCGCTTTAGTACTTAAAAAAAAATCATTGCAGTGAACTCATTATAACAGAGTTATAACAACAGAGTAATCAATTGTATTAGTCTTTCATATTCAATGTTCATTCATCAGCAATATAAATAACAGAATCACAGCATCTCTGAGGTTGCAGCATATCTTGGAAGACATCTAGTCTATTTTCTATCCAATGTATGGATTTAACATTTAACAAGGAGACACTCCTGATGTATCTTATCAGTGCAATGCACAGTATTTTTAGGCAGCTTCTTTCATTTTTTTTTAAAGATTTTATTTATTTATTCATAGTCACACAGAGAGAGAGAGAGAGAGAGAGAGGCAGAGACACAGGCAGAGGGAGAAGCAGGCTCCATGCAGGGAGCCCTACGTGGGATTCGATCCCGAGTCGCCAGGATCGCGCCCTGGGCCAAAGGCAGGCGCCAAATTGCTGCCAAATTGCTGCGCCACCCAGGGATCCTCTTCTTTCATTTTTCAATTAGCTGATAGGGTTAGAAAATTCTGATACAGGTCCTCTTTGAATCACTTGATATTCTCCACTCTCTTTCTTTTCTCTCTCCTACACACTGCACATTTTTCACTAAATGGGCAATTTCCAACTCTGGTCCTACCGATCCACTTTCTCCAAATAAGTCTTATTCACTCCTTTGCATTCCAGGCTCCTTCTCTGCCAACTGATGTCTTTTCCCCCTTAGAGCTGATCCCAAACATGTCACTTTGGGATTCTTTGATATCATGTCACCAGTCACTTCCACAAAGAATCCTAAATAGCCCTTACATAGTTTGAACTATGTAATTTATATGCAGATATATACTGTACTATAATGGCAGGTCTTAAGCAAATAAGACACAGGGAGTTTGTGGGAAAACACCAGGCCTTCCAAGAAATACCAACCATTTAATTCCACCAATATGAACTAGGAACAGTTGCACAAGAAGACATTATGACTACAAATGCAACATAAAATTGGCTGTGAGCATACACAGTTCTCACAAAAATATGTAACAATCAACCAAGACTGGATGTTTCTAAGATTTTTCTACTGTTGATCTCTGTGACTTGTTCTTTCAAAGGAAACAGGCTAAGAGTTTCTATAGCTATAAATTTTTTTAATTGGGAAAAAATTATCATTTGACTTCAAATTCCTCAGCTAGAATTTCAGTTCATTTCTGAGAGGGTAGCGCTGCCATTTTTTTAATTCTTTGCTGTGCCTGTAAAAATTTTGTAGTTACTCAATAAGGTTTGGGCTCTAGACCAGGAATGGACTTGTTAGCACATAATAAGACTTTTAGGGTACACAGTATTTATATTGGGAAAACAAATATGGCAGAAAAATAAGCTCAAGAAAGTTTTAAAACTTTGGAAAGTTTGGATGGTATAAACAGACCTACTCATCAAATCACAATACACCAGAATTAATTGTCACCACTCTAAAATCTAGGACAGGTTGCTGTATAAAACTATTTTTAAAGATGTAGACAAATAAGTGAAAGACACTTTGAAAATAGACTGAATAGAGAAAATTCCTTGCACTTGAGCAGATCTCTATTTATTGAACTGAATGAAATCTCCAAGGTTTTGAATTTGACAGCAGATGAGACTTGTACATAAACATTCATTTTTATAAGCTAAATGCTTACCTGTAAGGGTCTAGTGTCTTCTGCAGACCTGTTGATTTATCAAAGCAATCCACCTTCAAGATCTTAAAATTCATCAGTATTAGGTCTTGAGAAACAATTTGTTTTTCAGAGAGAGACGGGGGGAGAGAAAGAGAGAGCCTAGGCTGTGGAGCAGAGGCAGAGAATTTTTTTTTAAGATTTTATTTATTTGGGCAGCCCGGGTGGCTCAGCAGTTTAGCACCGCCTTTAGCCCAGGGCATGATCCTGGAGACCGGGGATCGTGTCCCATGTCAGGCTCCCTGCATGGAGCTTGCTTCTCCCTCTACCTGTGTCTCTGCCTCTTTCTCTCTCTCTCTCTCTCTCTCTCTCTCCTCTCTCTCTCTCTGCCTCTCATGAATAAATAAAAATCTTTTTAAAAAAGATTTTATTTATTTGAGAAACAGAGAGTACACGTGAGAGAGCACAAGCGAGAGGGGCGGGCAGAGAGAGAGGGACAAGCAGACTTCCCACTGAGCAGGGAGCCCCACAAAGAGCTTGATCCCAGACCCCAGGATCATGACCCAGGCTGAAAGCAGATGCTTAACCAACTGAGTTGCACAGGTGCCCTGGGAGAGAGAATCTTAAGCAGGCTACATGTCTAACATGGAGCCCAACGTGGGGCTCCATCTCATGACCCTGAGATCATGATCTGAGCCAAAATCAAGGGCTGGATTTTTAGCCAACTAAGCCACCCAGGCACCTCAAGAAACAATTTTATATATATATCTCACATTTATATCTGGTATTTCTTACCTATTTCCTGATCCATTAAAAACACTAAACTGTCTTTTATTAGTGACTACATTTTTAACATATTTATATTGGAGGAACCTATAAAAAATAATGTAAATAAGTGACATATAGAAGATAGATTTTATTATTTTTTTTAATTTTCTCCCTAAAATACAAATCACTTAAGCCAGGTATTTTTTTCTCTTTATAGAATGCCAATGAGTGCTATCATTTACTGAGCACCTATTATGTGTTAAAAGATTACCTATACTTCGGGACACCTGGGTGGCTTAGCAGTTAAACGTCTGCCTTTGGCTCAGGGTGTGATCCCGGAGTCCCCGGATCGAGTCCCACATTGGGCTCCCTGCATGGAGCCTGCTTCTCCCTCTGCCTATGTCTCTCTGCCTCTCTCTGTGTCTCTCATGAATAAATAAATACAATCTTTAAAAAAAAAAGATAAGGACATATAAACAAAGATGATGTAGCTATTTTGTCCACAGTCATACAGCTAGTAATAGTAGAGCAGAGTATTTTTTCCCAAGTATTAATAATAACATGTGTGCATTAATCTCACTTAACCCTTACATAACCAACCCTATGAAATTGATTACTCTTAATAGCACTATTTTAAGCATGAGAAAACTAGGCAAAGAGAAATAAAAAACCTCCTACTACCACAGTGAAGTAGACTGAATGTCAGATGGTCCAACTCCTTGATATTCTCTTAGCCTCTGCTCTAAATGCCTCTAAAAAACTATAAAAGACAAGTGTCTTTTATCACAAAGGATTATGTTGATTCTGAAAATGATCATGACCTTTATTAAAAGTCTACCAGCCTGAACTATATGAAAGTAACACTAACCAGTTGGAAGTATCTATGAATTCTTCCCACTTTCCATCCCACCTAAACTGTCACTGGCATGGTCTGTCTAACGGGTCTGTAGGAATCTCATTTTTTCACTCTCCAGTCTACATACATACGAAACAGTCTCTAAAGACTAATTTTGGAATAAAACAATTACTATGACTCAATACCTTCTTCCTTAATTTTCTGATACCATGTAAAGAATTACTAGTCTCTCGTATAGGTCTACTTACTAGACTGTATTAAGTACTCTGATCCTAGGATTATAAAATATAATTTAGAAGTAGAATATCCTAGTATATCTTCGTGACTGAGGTAGGTGGGAAAGCTTGTTTTTATCTCCTGTGAATGTCAAATTGCTTCCTATGTGGCTTCCTATGTACCATGACCAACATGGAAGCTCACTGATCTTTTCCCTGATTTTAATTTATTTATAAAATCTTTGAGAACCAATTTTAAATTTCCTTGAAAAATGTCCCTTACAATCAATATTAGTCTAAGTTTTATTTCTATTTAATTAATAATAACTTTAAAATTTAAGGAGTTGAGCAAAAAATTAAACTTTCTATCACTACACTGAAAATGAAGCAACATAATCTCTATTTTGACATAGCTCACGCAGGGCCAACAAAGAGACATGAGTCTTTCGCAACATCAGGAAACAGAGAATATGGGAGCCAACAAAAAAAGTCAAAGAGGCTTAGTTCAGGCAGTCACAGAGAGTTGACAAAGGCTAAGCAACAGAACCAGACAGAATCTCAGGAGACCAGGGTGCCTCCAGCACTTAAAGAACAGAGGAGTCAACTGAGGGCTAGCCACCCACTAAGAACAGCAGTTCAGTTATATAGTTAAGGTATGAGGAACATAATCCAGAGCTTTGGAAAGAGTGAATCACCCTGTCCAGTCAAACAGGCTATAACCTGGTGTCAGCAGATCAAAACTCCTATGAACATGAGGAAAGCCCAGTTGCAGCCCTGCCTAGCATTTACCAGCCCTATCAGGTACCAGTCACAGAAGCAGAACTCATCACACACGTGCCAGCTTAAGGGGCTGAGATCACCAGCATACATCAAGCCCTAGTCAAGACTGGCTCTGGAACCAGGCAGCTCTGCGCATCTCTGCCTCCGTAGGTGAGGAAATAGGAAAGAAGGGCAAGCATATGTTGTAGAACTCTTTCCCATATCTGAACTTGCAAAGAAAGATGGAAGTCCCCTCCAAGTCTTCCTAGAAGAAAGTCTATGAGCATAAGAGGCAAACAAACACCAAACAGGAACTTGTAGATACAGTATTATATACCAGAACAAAGCATGAGGCAGGTGGGTAATCATAGAGGAGGGTCACTTTATCAGGTGTGAAAAGCTAATGGCTCCAGGGGAAAGTGTGGAGAAAGTGTGGGGCTTTGAGTTCCACAGACTATCTTCAATTTTCCTACAGCTGAACTCACAGGAAGTGAACTGCCACACTTATTCCTTTCTGTACCCATTGCCTATGGCTGTTTCCTTGCTACAATGCCAGAGCAGAGTACTTGCAACTGGGGCCATTTAGTCAACTGGAGGGTATTATGCTGAGTGAAGTAAGTCAGTCGGAGAAGGACAAACATTATATGTTCTCATTCACTTGGGGAATATAAATAATAGTGAAAGGGAATATAAGGGAAGGGAGAAGAAATGTGTGGGAAATATCAGAAAGGGAGACAGAACGTAAAGACTGCTAACTCTGGGAAACGAACTAGGGGTGGTAGAAGGGGAGGAGGGCGGGGGGTGGGAGTGAATGGGTGACGGGCACTGTGGGTTATTCTGTATGTTAGTAAATTGAACACCAATAAAAAATTAAAAACAAATAAAAATAAATAAATAAAAACAAAAACAAAAACAAAGCCTAAATCATTTACTATCTGGTCCTTTATAAAGTCTGCATACCCCTGCCTTAGAGAAGTATCAGTCTTTTCAGATGCAAATTTATTACATGGAAATAAGTATAAACAATGAAAATTTAGAATTTTAAGATTTGAACAACATAAAAATAACATACAAGCTCGACAGCTAACCCACACTAACCAGATGAGTCACACCAATATGGCTAGAAACAATCAGAATTCTGATACTAACCAAATGGCCCACATCAATAAACTAGGATATTTAAGTTCTATCTCCCTCTCTATATATATGTATTGTTTTTTCTCCACTATCCACTATGTCAACATGTTTACCGTCCACAGAATTAGGAGTTCTTTCTCCTTAGAATCACAACCATCTTCCCATACAAATCCTACTCATTCCTGCTTAAATGTACATTCTGCACTGAGTACATTCTACGCATTTTATGAATGGATGCCTAGTTGCCACAATGAATACTTGACCTGATAAACTAACCTGTCACTCTAGAAATGTGCCAGCTGCCTTTCAGAGATTAAACTACCTGTCAAAGTAATTACTGAAATATGCTCTGTGGTTTTCCAGGAAAAACTAACAAAGTTGAAAGAAGGGACTGGATTTATTAGTATTTTTAGATTAGCTAATATCCTATTGAAAATCTTTCTTTTAATGTATCATTATTAAGATCCATTTTCAAGGAAGTTCATGCCACCTTTCATTCAACGAATATTTACTGAGGCCCACTATCTGCCCTGAACTATCCTGGGGACCAGTTTGGACCAGAAAAATAACCTGGGACTGGCTTCATATCTTTTTACTTTCACAGACACCCTTTATTTTCCCAACACTTCAGACACATAGTGGAAGGATTTTCATATATTTATTTTACATCAAAAGAAAAAGCAATTCATAAAAACCAAAATAATAACTACCATTACATACTCCATAAGAAATACTTCTACAATTGAATACTTGAAAACATAAAGCTGGTAAACCAAGTATTTTTTTTTTAAGATTTTATTTACTTATTCATGAGAGATACACACACAGAGAGAGAGAGAGAGAGAGGCAGAGACACAGGCAGAGGGAGAAGCAGGCTCCATGCAGGGAGCCCTATGTGGGACCCGATCCCAGGACTCCAGGATCACAGCATGGGCCGAAGGCAGGCACTAAACTGCTGAGCCACCCAGGGATCCCCAGAACCAAGCATTGTATGGCAGTAGTCTCAAATACACACAACAGAACCCCACAGAATCTTAAAATCTTTGAAGATTTAAAATTTCTTCTGTTTGCTTCAAAATTACAGAGGTTGAAATGTTATTGTAAATAAAACTTCTTGTTACAGATACTGCTTTGAATTACTTTGGGGTGGCAGGATATAGTACAAATTCTCGGTCACACAAAGAGAGGCACTGTATCATAAATAACATCCTTTCCAAATTTAAGGATTTTAACTGTATATCTCATCTGAAGCTGCCGAAAGCCTGTTCTGCCAGCAGTGGAAAAGCTGTATGCATTATGCATGAACTGGTGTCCAATTCTCAAGTTGTCTTTCAAAACCTGAGAGGCTGATTTTCAAAAGCAGCAGCAGATGACATTAAAAAATATTTGAACTTGTACAGATGGAGGTGGTAATTTAAAAAAAATAGCGGAGTATGAGTTTAATACCAGAAAGTTCTTATATTATCTGTGAAATAAGAGTGGCCACTCAGATACCAGATACAACCTCATATAGCTCCTTATGGATCCATGTGAAGAACCCTTTGTTTATGCCCCCTCTGCCTTACAACCTGAGGGGAGACTTGGAAGCATTTGTAATGTTACAGAAATAACTGTGGTGATTCTTTATTATTTCTGTCTACATTAGTGCATAAAATCTCATTATTGAAAAACAAAATTTTGAAAGTACTGACCCTTTAATACATTCATTTTTATTCCTCCCCCTTCCTGCCCACCTCTCTCTCTTTCTCTCTCTCTCTCATACACACACACACACTAATCTTTGCTTCCCTTAGAACCACATTATCAACTATTAAATTGTTACATACATGCAAAAATGTACATTTATACTAAGCTCTTTGGTGATAATTAATAATTCTAATTTTAACATGAAATAAAGGTACTGTGTCTGGATTTTGTAACTGTTCCTATTAACCAAATTTTACATACTATCTCATATCTCAGTCTTTAATACAGATTAAAATATTAACAAATTGCATCTTATAAAAAATTTGAAAGAATCAGTAGCAGGACCTTTTCACTTATGTTGAAACTCAAACTCAGAAACTGAGGCAACACTGTATAGTTCAGAGGCTCAGAGCTCCTCTTGGAGCCACTTTAATTCTTAATGTCTTAATTACTTGCACTTATTAAATAATTGAAACTCTCTAACAAACAAAAGATGAGATGGCTCTCCTTCTATCTGACCAATATGATGGCATAAGCTTATTCTTAAAAAAAAAGAAATGCAGAATTATGTTGAAAATTTATGTTGAAAATTTTTAAAGCTGTATTCATCATGGTTTTTGATCTTTACACACAGACACACATACATACGCACACACACACAGGTTTTGTACTGATATATATGCAGAGATATAGATTTATAAAACAAAAATGAATTTTGTTATAAGAAACTGGAATACTCATATTTAGAACAACCATTACAATCACAGGTCCTCAAAGATAATAGGTTCATTAAAAATCATTTTGTCCAACCTAATTGGTAGCAAGCACAATGTAGTACATAAGTCAATCTAAAATGTAGTACACAAAAAATCTAAAATGTAATTGTAAAATATCATAATTTTTTTTGCTGCTAGCTTTAATTAACATTCTGTATACTGGTTCACTCTGTATTTGCAATGCATATGGCTCCTGAATCTCTCATATATATAAATGTAAATATATATAAGGATAAATACATATATACACACATACATTCACTAAGATTCATTGGTAATTATGACAATTAAGATATAGTTTTAAGTTGTAATGTGTCCAAAAATGAGTGTACCTCAGAATGAGCTCATAATACTGACATTTTTGTGTCTGTTCCTTGGGAATTTAGGCTCAACTATCATGAGATGCATTATTACATGTATCTTAAAGAGAGAAATGTAAATGTTTGTTAAATAAGTTAATGAATAAAATTACCTTCAGATTTATTCATGCACCATATTTTCATTTGAAAAGCACTATACTCCAAGTTTTCAAAGTCTCTTGGCCTTTATATTTATGTACTAATCATGTGTTTCTTGTAGGAAAATTAATCTTGTAATTCTGGGTGGAGTATAGACATCAGAGGAAAGATGGTCTGTGACAATGAGTCACAAATATTCATATATAAAAATTAAAGGATAATAGTCTTTTTATAGCACAATGATTATATATTTGTTTTGCTGTAGTGACCTTGATTTACTTCCTGTCCTATATAACTACTGATAGTTCCTTTTTTCATTTCCAAAGCTGCCTCAGTTTAAATAATAAATTATATAGCTGCTTCATCTAAATAACTAATGTTCACCTTTTTCTTTTTTTTCAGTAATTATTTTCTAAGTCTAGTCTCAATTTCCAATCAAGATTCTTCCACACATATAATCACTGACATACACCATATGGCCCAAAACCCACAGCAATGATATATATATATATATATAAAATAAGAAAATATAAAGTCACAAAGCTATCATTGAGATTTTTAAAAATATGGTTAGAATATTTAGGCAAGAAAGAGAAAAACTTTAAGGAAAGCAGAAGCCATGGACTTAGTGACCTTTATGTCCAGGAAGGAATTTGGCTTCTAAGTAATGCAGGCTTAGAAGAAGGGAAACACTTTTGTTGAAATTCTCTGACTCAAAATAAGCCTGCATACCAAAACTGTAGAACATATTTTTAAACACAACCAATTTGAACATTGTTTCTCCACATCAAATTACTTTTATGGAAATAAGTTTAGAATTTTCAAATAGATAAATAAGGAAGAAAATTCCTTTCCTCCTCCCTCAAAAGTAAAACATTTGTGAACAAGTGACAGAAATTTTAAAGAACAATATGAAACAAATTTAAAATATTGAAAAGGATATTAAAAACAGTTTAAATAAACAGACAATGAAGAGCAACTGAGACTTTGCCATTTACTTGACAGCAGTGGTTGAAAAGAAGAGGTTATAGGTATCCTTTATAGATAAAGATATGTACATTACAGATAAAGATTAGAGTTAACAATTATTTGGAGATACAAAAGTTAAGAATTTTCATAAAGTTATATAACTCTTCACCTTGATACTTTGCTCTGAATATCATGCAGGATAAATAAAATGAAATCCATATCTAGATACAGTACAGTAAAACTGAAAACAACCAAATTGCAAGTATCAAAAGCCACTAAAGAGAGAAAGACAAATTAGTAAGAAAGGAACAACCATTAGATTGATGGGGGGTTCTTATCAGTTACAAAAGATGTCATTCATTTATTTGAAAAACATTTTTGATTAATGTGTTCCAGGCAGAAGACAGACAACATCCTTAAAGTGCTGAGAAGGAAAAAAAAATCTGTTATTTTAGGATTTTATACCCAGCTAAAGTATTATTCAAAATGAAATTACAAATAAAGCCATCCATAGATCACCACCAAATCAGTTATTTAGGGATATACTCCAGTATGTAGAAAAATGAATGCATAAGGATGCAATAGTATTTAAAAAGATTAAATACTATAAATTTTATTAACTATTTACTGTAAAATAACAATTGCATCAAAAAATAAAATCAAAACCTTAGTCAATATTAGCAATGAGAATTATTCATTGAGTATTTGTAATATGCTATGGTATGTTGTTCAGGAAGAAGTAAATATATATTAATGTCAGACTTTAAAATGTATAATAATTTCCCTATATTTAAAAAGTAAAAGCAATCTCAAAGAAACAAAACTATAATGTATAGCTTTCAAATAAACAGAGAAAAATAAAATAAATTCGGAAAGTCTTAATCATCCAAGAGAGCAGGAAGGAGAGAAAGGGGAGCAAAACAAAAAACTTAAAAACAAACAAACAAACAAAAAAAACTACACAAATATCAATATACCTGCAAATACAATGAAGGTAAACAATAAACTATTCAAAGACGAGAACTGTCAGAGCTAATCTAAAAATCAAGCATAATCTGTTTGAAAGAGACATTCCTAAAACAACACCATGCAAAACAACTGCTCTTAAAATGAGACCAGGATAATTGAAAGAGGAATATTCAGCAAATATTAACCAAAAGAAAGCTGACATAGCAATACTGGTATGAGAAAATAAATTGTAAGTCAAAAAAGCTTTAATAGGAGTAAAAAGGGACCTTGTCCAGGAACCAAAAAAATCCACCAAAGAAGACACAATAATTATGAAATTGTATGCATAAGCAATGTCATTTCAAAACATACAAAGCAAAAACTGACATGATTCACCATACTGTACACCTGAAACTAATATAACACTGTATGTTAGCTATACTGGAATTAAAATAAAAAATGTAACTTAAAAAATCACACAACATGGAGAGAACCCAACAGAGTTACAACATAAAAAAATAAATAATAAATAACAAATGCAAAACCTTAAAAAGATTTTTATTCACCTACTTTCATGGCAACTGACTATATCTAAATTCCAGTTGCTAAACGTAAGCAAAGAAGCACAATCCCCTACTTGTTTCTAGTTTTGTAGTTCTCCACCTTAAGATAGATATCCTCAAAGATTAAAGTAAAGCCTGGAGGATGAAGAATCCCCGACTACCACGAACTGTGAAGAGAGGCTTCCTGGGTCTAACATTGGTAGGGAAGATGGTAGAAAGGAGGAAGGGCTGGGGTTTCTTATGCACTGGACTTACTCAGAAGGAGGGCACGGCCTCTGAGCTGCTCCTACAAGTGTGGGAAGTGAGAATGTTGTACATGTGGCTCCCTGTAGAAAATTTCCTGCTTAGACACAACTGTGCAGATTCATATGGACTTTAGAAAAATGGTATTTTAGGCATGTGACCACACCAGGACAGTGTTGGCTGCGTAAAAATGAATAGTGCCACAGAAAGTGAAGGAATAAAATAGAAAATACTGTCCAGGACTCACAGGGAAACCCAAATTTAGAAACATTTAGATAAAATGAGGATTATGAGATCAAAATAAGTTTGTAAGACATCTGTCAGTGTAAAAAAAAAAAAAAAAAAAAAAAAAAAGACATCTGTCAGTGTATTGATACAGGTACTGAGCATGCTCAGGTATCCTAGATGTCTAAAAAGTACTTATTAAAGTATTGGCTGCAAAAGTACCTAAATTAGTTCAGGAGACTTTGGATTTTTAATTTTAAAAAATCTATTTCCATTTTGAACTGGAAAAATATGGACAGAAGAATAAAAAGAGCAGCTGGAAATAGAAACTAAGTACAAGTTTTATCAGGTGGGAAGAACAGAGAAGGCATGAAGATGAACACATAGGCACCCAGGAACTAGTGTGTGAAAATAACTAGTACAAGCAAAGGGAATGACATTAGTTTTTGCTTATCTCCACAGACAAACCAGTTTAAAAATTTATTCACTGCCATAAAAATCTTTACCTTAAACTCTAAACATTCACCACTGCCCATTTGGTTCTTAAATTCTGTTTTTAAATTTATGATAATTCCTCCCATATGTTTTCCCTTTAGTTCTGTCCTCAGTGGAGCCAGCAAACAATAAACAGACACACCCACAAAAGGGTCCATTACCTACACCACAATTCAGAGACTTAAATTGTTCACAAACTGCCATGCTTCAGAAAAAAACTATTCAGTTGAATAACTACATGCTAAGAAATATAGCACTGATATATCATCTTTATAAACTGTAGATCAACAAACAAATACAAGTAGGTTCTACGAAAGTATGTTTAACTTCAAAACTGCATGATAAAAACAAGTTTCATTACAAGGTAAATACTATCGTCATCCTTATATGAGATAAATGATGGATGGATGGATGGATGGATGGATGGATGGATGGATGGATGGTTGGATGGATGGATGGATGATTGGCTGGCCAAGTGGATGATGGAGGATGAAAACGAGAATGGTCATATAAAAATTCAAATGACTACCCACTAAACTATTATGTGGTTATCACTGAAAATACTATTCTCTTTTATTTCATATACTTAAGAAAAGTTTGACTCCAGAACATTGAATATGTACTGATTTATAATTATTTTTATGTTTATTAATCTAAGCATACTAATCCTAAATAATGATACAATAATAACAATAATAAATAGAAACTTAGAATTTTATTAAGTTAGAATAATTCCACCATAAAACCAAAGAAGGAGAACAGAAACACGTTGTTATTATTAGTACATACACAAATTGTTAATAATATCATAATTGCAGAACTGGTAACTGGATTTCTTACAGTAAATTCAATTTGGACACTGTTTGCCTGGCAGCTAAATTCGTCTCCAGCCATCTACCTGTGCGAGTGACAGTAACAAAATTGATCAAGTAAAGCTGAGCTTCTTTGGAACATCATAAGTTCTGCAGTCACTTGTTATTTGGTAGTAACAGGTGTGCGCCATTAGCTATTGCAATAAGCTGCCTACAAATATCTATTTATTGAACACCTAGAGCCTTTGACCTTTTGATATTCCAAGAGAGTGAATGGAGCTATATGGTTTTGAGCAGGTGCTTGATGGTAGTGACATTCATCTAGTATAACCCCTGTCCCTCTAACCTCCACTTCTGTCTCTCTTTGCCACTTTCCTTCTTGTTTCAAAATGAACAAGGAATTTAAAGGCTCCAGTGGTCCAAAATAAATCAAGCAAGCCTAGGCTTCTATGCAAACCAAAAGAAGAAAATGCTACAAAACCAGTAGCACACAGGAGAGGTACCAGAGGGCCTGAATGTTGCATACATAGCAAGGCCATCAACAGGCAGTTAGAAGTGGTCGGAAGTTTAGCCCCCACTGACAGGCACCTTGAACTCATTTGTACAAGACAGAGAGAAGCAGTGCCAGCCAGATCAAAATAGTGAATTGAGAGGAAAATACGGAGACAGATACTCTATGTATCTGTTGGTGTGGGACGAGTGGGAGGCAAAGCACAGTACTACTGAATAGCTATATATAAGTAAGGAGGGGTCAGAGAAGGGTAAAGTGAAAAAAATCCATGGAAAGGTAACTAACTACCAACGAGTATGACAGTGGTAGAATTAGTAGGCTAAGGTAATATTTCAGTGAAGCACGTAAGTATTCATTTTCTAAATTATCAAATTGTCTTTTTAAAAAAGCATCTATCAACATCTACTGGAAAACAATTTCACTACCCAGCACGATCTGCTCTAGTATACATTTACCTTAACAAAATACCCCAAGCTAAAACCTATTTAAGTCGCTAATCATAGAACTATATTGGTTATAACTATATACTTAAGGCTGCAAGATTTTTACCTTGGGGCCTATAATCATACATACTGGAGACACTGTACCTAAGAATTTAAGGGAACACATTAATGCAGCTCATTTTTTATATGTTCATCTGCACACCTTATAATATTAAAGAAGTCTCTACATAAGCCTTCATGAATATTAACTACTTGATGAGAAAAAGTAAACTTGCTAGGCTTTTGAAAGAACCAGGAAGTTTTCAGCTCAAGAATTAGAGAGAGCCTCTTCACCAAGAATACAACTCACGTAGGACTTGCAACGTGAACAAGGGCTGAAAGACACTCCCTGAGTCTGCCAGGGTGTGGGGGATGCCCTGTGGGACTGAAGTGCCCTCCAGACTGTGTGTTGCGTCGTCCTACAGCTTGTCTAGTTAGCCACACCTTTCCACTGACACTTTCAAAAAACACTGTTGCTGTCGATTTTACATTTCTCCCTTTTTAAAAATTACACTACGCCTGCCACTTTTTCCCAAAATGAACTTCTCTTAGGGGAAGCAAAATACCTTTAAAGTAATACAAATCTTAGCCATGGAAGAAAGAAAAATACTTTCTAGATGAATTAAAATAAGAATTAATATACTTCCTGATCATTACTCTAGACTATGTTTTTCGCCATAATTCAATTCCACGAGCTTTCTGACTGGGTCAAGACATTGTTTGAATGTTGACTTCTATTTCAAGACCCTAAGACTTAGCTTCAGTCACCCTAATCACTTCTATTCCTGACCTTTATTTAGTATCTTTCCACCTTTCTATCAGTGGCAATTGTTTCATGAAACTTCTTTACCACTATTGAAGAGAATTTTCAGCCAATTTCCTGAATTTAAGTGTATCTGCTAATGAAATGTCAAAGATAAATTTTTCCTTCTTGATCAATGATATCCCAGAAAATTATTTTTAATGTAATTTTCTCAAGTAAAAAAATGTAGTTTTCTTATTATTAAGGAAATGTTTCTCCTCAAGCTTGAAATCATCACAAGAGAAAAATCTTCAACCTTCCCAGAAAACACTTAGTTTTTTTTTTGTTGTTTTTTTTGTTTTTTGTTTTTTGTTTTTTTGCAAGTACAGGAAGGTTTATTTACAAGCTCGATCTTGAGTCCAAGTGTACCCGACACAGCTGAGCAGGGACTTGGACCCCGAGCTGGGTTTTAGCTTAGTTTTTTATAGGCTGGTCTAGGGGATTTTCAGAAGGGGTGGAGGAATTTCTCAAGTTCTGTTTACATTTTGATATGGGGCTTTCAAGGGCATTGAGCTCTGTTCTTATTCTAATAGGGGCTTCCTGCCCTTGGAGTGGGCTCTGTTCTTATTCTAATATGGGGCTTTCTAGGACGTTAAGCTGTAAGCTGTTTTCTTCCTGTAACTGAAGTAATGTAAATTTCATCTCTTACTCACAGGGGCCTGGGAGGGCTGTACTAGTGCTAACGCTAAACTTGAAGTGGAATGGCCTTGATTCTTCTCGGCTTCCACATTCAACATTGCCCTAGAAGCCTAATGAGTGCAGTGATAATGGGAGAGAAAAACATATAGCATAAAACACTTAGTTTTAACACTTGATGAGTTTCCAAAAGCACTGGGAAAATAATATATAAGAAAAAACAACCAGATTTTATGGTTGCTGTTCCTGAGTATTATCTGCAGCTTCCTTCAACTATACAGCTGTGCTGCCCAAGTGCAATTCAGTGGCCTGAAAACTGAAATTCTGTGCCATTTCAGTAACCACAGATCTTTATTGTTGAAGAGACTACATTAACTATGTTTCATCCTTTCCATGACTGTGGATTACGCCTCAGTTTAGGCATGTCTTTTTCTCTGAGAGTTGCTGGGAGAAAAGAAAGATTTATAGAGAATGCTATTTTAAAGATGTGCTAGGGGATCCCTGGGTGGCGCAGCGGTTTGGCGCCTGCCTTTGGCCCAGGGCGCGATCCTGGAGATCCGAGATCGAATCCCACGTCGGGCTCCCGATGCATGGAGCCTGCTTCTCCCTCTGCCTGTGTCTCTGCCTCTCTCTCTCTCTCTCTCTCTCTCTGTGACTATCATAAAAAAAAAAAAAAAAAAAAAAAAAAGATGTGCTAGAAAATCAGTCCCCACCTAAAACTGTACATCTATATTAGATATCCAGGGAAATCAGAGTGATTTCTGATATTGGTTCATACAGATTCTAATTTCACCTAGATATTCCAATTGATTTATAGTTCCCATCATCAACTGCTCAAGTGAAAGAGCTATATATTACTTTCATTTACCATATAAAATGTTTTATGGGCTAAAAATGTTTCTGGCCACCTAGGTGGCTCAGTCATTTAAGCATCTGACTCTTCGTTTCAGCTTAGGTCATGACCTCAGGTCATCTGACCAACTCCCAAGGTACTCAAGCAAGTCAGCTTAAGATTCTCACCCTCTCCCTTTGCCCCTCCTCCATTCACCTGTGTGCACATACACTCTTTCACTCTCTCTGTCTAAAATAAATAAATGAATCTTTAAAAATAAAAAAGATAAATAAAAATGTTTTTTACAGTTAAGGATGATGAGGCAAGTAAATTCAAAATAAAAGTTAATTACAAATATTAGCTTTTGATTAATGATTGTAATATTGCTATGTTAACTAAATTTTAGTTGGGATATATGTTTGGAAAACTGAAATATTTTCATGCAGAAAGCAAGTTTATGATAGAGACTTATGTGCTTTATGTAGCTGGATGAAAAACAGTGTTAAACAAAACAAAATATGTTCAATTACCATGAAAGAGAGTTAATCCATTCAATAAATTAGAATACCAGAAACATGTATGTAAATGTATATTTTCACATAATTTATACCCAGAATAGTTAACTTTCCATCACTCACACTATGGGAAATGAGCCACCTATGGCTAATCTTAAAACAAAAAATATTTAACCATGGGATGTTTCTGATTATTCTACAAATTAAAATTTATCTTTAGGTTTCATTTAAGTACATATATAAATAGTCTTTCGAAATCAAGAAAATGAAAAATAATGGTGAAAGCTGAAAATGGTAAAATAATATAAATTTTGCAGAAGTTAACAGGCTTTTCATGTAATACCCAAGTTTCTATATACAAACATAGAGTCACACATAGGCTCATACTGTGCTACTTATACTTAGTGTTTTCACCTATGTTTTTCTCCTGGCATGACATTTAACTGGTAATGCTCAACTTATCTTTCCATTTTTGACGTGCAATCGGAGACTCATAAGTAATTTATACCAGATGAATGATTCGGCCACATTCACATTTTCATGTTTCTTCTAACCACAGGATGCCTCATATTATAGGTTTATTCAGATATTAGCACAGAACCTACAAGCTTTATAAAAATTAAGTTTTTTAAAATTGAGCAATACCTTTAAAATTGTAACTTTATATTGGGGATTAGACATTTTCAATTCTATAAAAAGCATTTTGAAAGATGAAAAGTTAGCATTCTAATCAAAGTCAAAACACCCTTCTCTCAGAAAAATAAGACATCAGAAAGATTCTCACATGTGGCACTTAAGTGGCTCAGTTGGTTAAGCATCCGACTTGGTTTTGGCTCAGATCATTATCTCAGGGTCAAGAGACTGAGCCCTGCATTGGGCTCCACACTCAGCATAGAGTCTACTTGAGATTCTTTCCCACTCCCTCTGCTCCTTCCCCTGATCTCTATCTCTCTAAAATAAATAAAATCTTTTTTAAAAATCAAAGATCCTCATAGAAAGGGAGAGATAATTCACATACATTATCTAACATTATTCCTCAGTAGGTTGGCTTAAGTATAATAATAAAATGAATGAAGGTGACAGAAAACAGTCTCAATCTAACAACTGTATAAAAAAAGAAGCCAGAGGATTATTGTAGATTTTTGTGAAACAAAGAATGAAAAAGGGAGTTTGCAATAAAAATAAATTATATAGGGGATCCCTGGGTGGCTCAGCGGTTTGGCACCTGCCTTTGGCCCAGGGCGCAATCCTGGAGTCTTCGGGATCGAGTCCCACATCGGGCTCCCTGCATGGAGCCTGCTTCTCCCTCCTCCTGTGTCTCTGCCTCTCTCTCTCTCTCTCTCTCTCTCTCTATGTCTATCATAAATAAATAAATCTTAAAAAAAAAACTCTAAAAAATAAATAAATAAATTATGTAGCCTCAAGTGTATTTGTATAGTAGGATCTTGGTTACCACATTTTAACAATAAATAAATAAGTAAGTATGTAAATTTCTTTATTGGAACAGCAACAATTAACCTCACACAGATTTTATGTTTCATTAAATTAACTTAATCATCCTCTAGGTCTGTAATATCCTAGAAAATATACTGTAGATCAACTGTGGTAGGAAGACAAAATTAAAAATGGAGGATTTTTCACGCTAATTGATTTTTTTCCCCAAAATAAAGACAATAAATGTTAAATACGAATTGGAGTAAGAAGTAAATAATGTGCACAGATCCTCAATTTCCACCTATCTGAGAACTTTTTCTGGGCAATCTAGACAGCAGACATAGGCAGATAGGTATTCCTCATTCCCAAGGAAGGAGATATGCCTGGCTTGAAGATAACTTCCCTTCTTCAAAGGCAGAGAGACTATGTCCTCCTATTCTAAAAGAAAGGAGGCATCTCCTTCTCTCTAAAACAAAATGGAACAAATAGAGCTCTCCTACACCCATATGGACTCACATACACAGATTTATAAATACCACACATACTTATACATACAATAAATTCAATATTTAGCTTCTATCTTTTAAGAAGTAATAAAATAAATGTTATAGACATGAGCTTTGGGAGAGGTTTTAAAGCAGGAAAATCTAGTTGATAAAAAAATATGAAAATAAATATAAAGAAATGTGAATGATCTTAAAAAGATTAGGTATCTTGATACTTAATCTTAAACCCCTTATCCCATAAGGGAATAGAAATAAACACAGGAAAGCATATTTGTATGCTTAGTGCTACAGGGGAATGAAAGAAAGTCATATTCTGAAAATGACAGCCCAATAAAAAAAAAAAAGGAAAAAAAGAAAAAAGGATGCCTGAGTGACTCAGTAGGTTAAGACCTGACCTCAGCTCAGGTCTCAATATCAGGGTTATGAGTTCAAGCCCCATGTTGGACTCCATGCCAACTTAAAAAGATGTATATATTTATATATATTTATTTTTAAATATGTATTTATATATTTAATTTTAATATTTATATATGTATATATTTAATTTTTTATAAAAGAAAAAAGAAATGAGGAGGATGACACAAAAGAAACAGGAAAGGAAGATAAATGTAACAGAGGCAGGAAAGATGGAAGCAAAGGAGAAGGATGAGCTGCAGTGGCACAGTTTGCCCTGGGTGAAGAAAAAGGCAATGAGCAAATGCCACCAGTATGGTGAGAAAGAATATCTAGAAAGAATAGCTAAGTGACAATCTAGTTGAAGAATGGCTGGAAATGAATATTAAGGGACTTAAAGAAATGTGTAAGTAACAGTAACAACAGTAACCTATATATAGATAGACAGATAGGCAGACACAGATAAGAATGGATATAGAGATACAAATTGATATATGTATCAATTTATAATTTATAAAGTATTTTAATTATTTCATTTTCTTCTCACCACAATAAGTTAACTATTTTTATTATGTCTGCTATACAAATAAGAAGAGGAATCTGCAATTCAAAAGATTAAATGATCTGCCTAAGGTAGGCTGGTGTCTCTCTATTCCCTGCCCCTCCTACACACAGCAAGTAAGCGGCACCACCGAGACTTGAACCTACATCTCCAAATGTTTAATTATGTCTGCCAATATCTACCCAAGCACTTAATGAAAAACCGATTAATTCTTCCACTTAATAAAAAACCCATTAATTCTTCTTTTCCTCATCATCCCTATATTTAATCCATTAGAAGATTCTTAAATAAAACCCACCACCGGGCAGCCCGGGTGGTTCAGTGGTTTAGCACCGCCTTCAGTCCAGGGCCTGATCTTGGAGACCCGAGATCAAGTCCCACATCGGGCTCCCTGCATGGAGCCTGCTTCTTCCTCTGCCTGTGTCTCTGCCTCTCTCTCTCTCTCTCTGTCTCTCATGAATAAATAATAAAATATTTTAAAAAATAAAAAATAAATAAAACCCACCACCATCTGCGGAAATGGTCACTCCTTGTTTTCTGTTTTTGTTTTTTTTTAAGATTTACTTATTTATTTTAGGGGTGGGGAGAAGGAACAGAGACAGACAGAATCTCAAGCAGACTTCCCGCTGAGCATGGCCCCTGACATGGGGCTCAATCTCATGACCCTGAGATCACAACCTGAGCTGAAACCAAGAGTCAGACACTCAATCAACTGCACTACCCAGGTGGCCCAGAAATGGTCATTTCTTATGTCTTCCAGCCATGGTTCACCTCTGCCATGACAAGCTTTTGGCATATTCTTCTTCTGTTCTGAAAAACTCATCCTCTATATCTCCTTTACCCCTCTACTCTTGCACAAACATCCCACCCTGTCACTCAACATAATTAACTACTACTCATAACCTCAACCATGGTTCTCTCAGAACGATTTCATTATTACATGCTTCCATTAAAATAAACCCATTTCTTCATAGTATTTATCATCAGTGTTGTATTTCTACAGGATTTTTTACACGTGATTATTTGGTTAATATTTACCCTACTGCTAGACTGTACGTTCCATGCATACAGGTTCCACATGTTACTTTTTTCCTTTTTCTTCTCTCATTTTTATTTATCAACTGGTTGCCAACTATGTCCATTAGTTCCAGCACAGTGCCTGCCTTGTACACAAGTTTTATAAATGTTCCTGAATGTCCATCAATGGCTCCACTGGGTTAGAGGCAGATCATACAAGGCTGCAGGCCATGGTAAGGAGTTTGGATTTTTTAGATGAGTGCCACAGGAAGTTACTAAAGACATTTGGGGGTCAGGGGGATATGATCTAGTCTTAAATTTTAAAAATTTTACTGATTCCATTGTATAAAGAATACACAAACACAGGAAAGAGGGGAAGGAAGGAATACTTGCAAGAAACAACTATAATAGTCCAGAAGAGGAATCATTGCAGCCTGACAGGGGCAAATATGCAAGCAGCAGTAGGGTTAGAAAGATGGAACAGACTGTGCACATAATGGTGATAAAATGACTAGACCTTGAAAATGGTAATGAACTGGACATGGGGAATGTGCAAGAGGAAAATAGGAAAACTTACCTTTAGGTCTGAAGAACTAAAAAGACAACTAAATAATAAAGCTTCAAATATGAGTAGAGAAAGAAGTCTGAGATCTTTTCAGAGTCATCAAAAGAGGGATTCTAAAGGAACCCCTGAGTGTCTCAGTCAGTTCAGTGTCTGACTCTTGATCTCAGCTCAGGCCATGCTCTCAAGGTCATGAGTTCATACCCCGGGATGGGCTCCATACTGTGAGTGAAGCCTACTTTAAAAAAAAAAAAAAAAAGATTCTAAGAAATGGAAATTTTGAAATAAATGATCTTCTAGAAATCTAACATAGTAAAGGAGATTTCAAAGATAAAAATTGCAGTTGTTTCCCACAAAATTAGTGCTAGCTATTGGATTTTTTAATCATCCCAACATTTTCATATTCAAGAATCTATTTTTGAATTTTGAATTTGGCTATACTAGACATCTAAATCACAAGATTTTGTTATAATCTGGGATGTTTCACATCTTTTTTTCAGGGTTGTTAAATTTCTTTTTCTTCAGGACTCCTTTAAATATATTTTAGCATCACAAAATTCTGGAAATCAATGAAAATACTATTAGCCAAATCTCAGTGCCACATCTAAGTTCATTAGTCCAAAGAAAACTATCAATGATTGCTTGATAGCCATCTTCCATGTCAACTACATGCTACCGTTTTTGCTTTACAATGGTATTAATGGTTCAATCAAAGCTGGAAAAAATATATTAAAATTCAAACAAACCAGTTTATTTCCTAGCATACTGTATTAAAATTATGTTTAACAACCAATGGATTAAGGAAGGGAGCAGGAGACACATGTTGCAGTAACATACTGATAGGAGATAAATGAATTCTTCAGAGTCACAAATATTTATTTATATAAAGTTAAATTGTTTTCAAGTCAGAATTAGACAATAGATAATATAGTTGAGAAATAAGGCACTACAATCCCTGTTCACCAGTAAATATTCTGCTACGAAAAACGTTTTTTTCCCTTCTGGAAGTGGAAATTATCGGAGGTCCTGTAAAGCAGGAATTATCAAAACACAGCACAGTGTTTTCACACAGGCTTTTCACTTTAAATCACCAAGTAAGTAAAATGTACTTACTTACTTGCCAGGCTCTGTGGCTCCCTTACTCATTATCATAAAACCTCACACAGAAGGAAGATTTTCTCTGCTTAAGACTTGCTAATTATCAGCAAATCATAGAGGCTTTTCCCTTTTTCCTACTCTCCTACAAATCCCCAAACCTTCTTCCTGCTAGTTTCCTCATCAATAAAGATACAGTATCATAACCAAAGAAAAAAGAGGAAGCTCTCACCCTCGAGGTCCATATATAACCACAGGGTTTGATGGTGCAGACTTCTTCCTACAGGCTAACCTCACTTGGCTTCCTTGTGCCAGAGAACTCCAAGTTTGGCACATTTCAAACCAGAAAAAGATCTGGTTTCAGAGCAAATATGCATGTTAGTGCATTATCTTAATATGGTAAATGGTTTTACTAGTTTACTATTGTGGAAAGAACTTGAGAATGGTAGTATTAATAGCAAATTAATGAGAACTACTCCTAATTATTTTGGAGTAGTACTACCTTAGTCAGAATGGGGAACAAAGATTTGTTTGAAAATGTCTGCAGGGATCTTTTTTTTTTTTTTTTTTTCTCTGCGGGGCTTTAAAACAGAACTTTTTTACAAAACAAAACACCCACTATGGTTTTTTCCCCCACTATGTTTTTCTATCACATCTGCATATACACATAAAGATATAACTAAGAAGTTAAATTTGAATATTTTAAAAATATTTATTATTGCAATGTCACTGCCTAGTTTATTTTAAAATCATATAATTTCAAGGCTCTGGTCTGAAATTACTGCAGTTCTGGATCATCATATAACCATTATCAGACTCACTTAAACTCTAATATACTGAAATTTATTTCCTAAAAATAAGTGTAGAATCTCCATTAAATCTCAATTTAAATGTCTTTGATTTCTACGGTTTGGTAATTTTTTTCACTGTCTATAAAAGGACATTATATTGTTTTAATAAAAGCAAAAAATATATATTTTAGCATGACTACTAAATGAACCTATATTATATCAGATATTGTAAGAAAACTATACTTACATCTCTTCAAACAATACCTAAGATGCTTTTGTGAGCATATTCTTTGTTACATTTTGTTTAAGGGTGCACATTTCCAGTACAACTAGAAAGTTTCGTAGCTACAGAAAACCATATCCATATGGTTTATAAGTTTATATAAGTTTATAAGTTTATAGGTACAAAAATATCAAGTTATTGAAAGTGAGACAACATGTTTTCATCTAAAATTACTGAATTTGGAATCAGAAGCCCTGGATCCAATTCCTGCTTTTTCCATGCATTGGATCTATGATTTGGGAGAGCCGCTTAACTCCTCGGATCCTAGTTATATCATCTGAGAAAACAGAGACAGCATCTGCATTGTTGTGAGGGCTGATTTAGAAGGCTAGCACTTATGCGCCTCGTCCCCTTGGGCAAGTGACATAGTTGTGCACTCAGCTTCCTCATAAGTAACAGAATGGTGATTATAGGTCTATCTACCTCATAAGACTGCTGTAATGAATAAATGAAATCATATATATAAAGTGCTTAAGGCCATGCTCGGTACATAGTAAGGACCCAGTAACTATCACTGTTTGTGCAGATGTCATTACGTAGGATAAATGCAACACACACAGTGTCCTGAGAGGAAAACACTCAGGCAGGCTTACAAGCGGGTCAGGCGTGGGTTAGAACACTTGATCAGTAGTCTGGTCTGAAATGCCTCCAGCCCACAGCACTTCAGGGGTACAGCTATGCATCCCTATGGCAGCAGGTTCTCAATTCAGGTGGGTCAAGTCTTAAAAGCAAGACTGCTCCTTCCCAACTGTCAAATCTCAGTAAGACTTCTCATCAGATGGGGTGTTCTGCTGAAGCTTTGAAGACACAAGCCTGAACTCTCTCTCTCTAGACTAAAAGGAAATCTGAATGCAGTAATGTTTAACTTCATTGATTTAGTTCTTTATGAGGCCAGAAAAAAAAATGTCATGATCTATTAAAAACACTCAAAACCTCTGGGAGCTAGGACGGATGCTGGAATCCTTTCAAACCGTGGAAGAAATGATTCAGGATGCAGAGACGTGCTAGGAGGCTTCTAACGAAACTCAGCTCACATTTATCATGTGCTGGATCCCGGACTGGTTTTTGCTTTGTCCCATATGGTAGTTTAAATACACTTCAAACTATTGTTGGTTTATATAGTACATGACAGAAGATAATTCAAACACAATGTCCCAACTGTATATTTGTTTTCACTATAACACTTACTGTGTGTGCAATAAATGCCCCACTACAAAAACAATAAAAAATGTTTTTCTTACACATAAATCATCCCCTGCTTTGTTGCAGTGAAAGTGCGGATTAAATACATGTGATGCTTCTTTTTTCAAGTTCCTATTGAGAATCTTTGTCCAGTTCAGCTCTTTTATGATTTAAATTTATGCAGTTTATAAATAAGGCATATTTTATCACTTACATTTGATTTATAAAGTAATTACTGAAACAGCGATAGTGTCACTTTTTGAAATGTTAAATATTATAAACAAATATGCAAAAAACAAGAGGTTCTGAACATTCCAACCATCTGTATGGATAAATATACAACATGACAGAAAAATATGAGCCTGGATTTCAAATTAAAGATTCTGTTTATAATAAATGTCCACAATAAAACGAAGTTGCTCAGAAGCTTTGAGAGTATAAAAGAAGTATTTGTTTTTCCCCTTGAGGAATATATTTTTCACCCCGAGAAATGCTGATCAAGTTAAAGTGCTGCAGGGTCCTAGGAGAGGGGGGAGGGAGGCACAGATGAGAGGATTGGCTTGCCCAGCTACTGGCCATGGCAAGTAATTCCACTATCAGAACCCACTTTCTCTACATGTAAAATGAGGAGCTCTGCCTACGAGGTCCCCTCTAACACCATATACCAATGTCCATGCCTTCTGATGCTCTATGCCATAGGAAACCTATTCTACTCCATCTGGTGCCAATATGTTCAGTACTGATCTAAACTCATCCACTTAACCCAGGCAAGTGTCTTCACCAAAGCATTTAACCATTTAACCTCTCCTTGCTCTAGCCTCCTTGCTTTTGTAATCTGTGATAATAATCATGCAATGTTAACATACTATCTGACAAAGAGAAGGACCTAAGAACATCACAGAATTTCACAACATCATTAAAACTGCCAGAGTGTTTCTGTTTAACCCTGTGTTCACTGTGATTATCTGAGACACACCATCTAGAAGAATAAATACACACACCCATACGCACACTCACACACACACACACACACACACACACAATAACATTTATTAAGTGCAGATAACCATTATTTTAAGAGTTATGAATAATGGCAGAAGTATGAATATGTCCTCCCTCTTTTTATTTACTTCAAATTTTGAATAGATAGAAGGCAATCTAACCTAGTAGAAAAAGATAGACATGGTTTCCAAACATGAGTCTGCCACTTACCAATTCTGTGGTCTACAACAGGACACTCAGCTTCCTCAACAACCTAATCTAAAGCATAGGCATAGCATATTGCTGGTGTAACAATAGCTGCCATGTTAGGTTACTGGGAAAATTAAGGAGAAAACACATTGAAAGAGCCCACACAACACCAGCTCAGTGTGAATGCTCAACAGATTGTAGTAACTACCTTCTTGGTCCCCTTGGTCCTTCTGCTTAACTCTTCCTGGCAGCTGTTTACAGGTTAGGCTGCCATGTCTCAGCTGATAATAGAATATGTTTTCTTACTCAAAGCTTCAAAAAAGGACATGTTCATTATGTTCATCCACACATGCAGGGCATTGTGAACCCCCTCTGCCGAATGTCATTACAAGTTTTAACAACCAATGGTAGCTAAGCATTCACTGGTTGCCTTACCAGGTGCCAGGCGCTATTTGAAGTGATTTACAAGTTGTTTCATCCTTGCAAAGACCACTTCTCACCACTCCTTTCCTACCCCGCTGGCTTCCTAACCGGTCTTCCTTCTTCTGACCTTGTCCTACTTGGTCTATTCTCAAAATGGCAGCTAAAGTGTTCGTGCTAAAACAGTCAGACCTATTACTGTTTACCCAACCCTCCCCCACCCCCCCCAGTGCTTCATCTCACTATAAGTCTTGGCAATAATCCAAGAACAACCTACAAACTCTGGACCACAGTACCTCTATGAACTTATCCCCTATCGCTCACTCACCCAGCTCCAGTTGTAGTAACTCCTTACATTCCTCAAATGTGTCAGGCACATTCCATCTTGAGGCCTGCCTGGCATGTGCTGTTCCCTCTGCCAGGAATGCTTTTCCCCCAGATACCCTCACTGATTGGACCCCTGCCTCTTTCAGGTCTTTACTAAAATGTCATCTTCTCAAAGAGCTCTTCCCTGACAATTATATTTAAAACTGCAACCTACCCCTGTCTCCACTCCTCATCTGGCCACAGGATTCCCTGTCTTCCTTCCACATTTCTATCCAATTACAGAAACTCAAACAATTTAGTGTTTCTAAATTGTAAATGGCTCGTAAAACATTCAAAATCTCTGTAAGTGACCCCAGGAATGGGGAAAGGCAGATAGGATAAAAGAATGGAGCCTGGTTACAGTGACCATCTTGGAAGCAATAGAAAGGGAGCCTACAAACATTGGCCTCTCCAATCTTATAAAATATTGGCTGGAAAACACTGGTCTAGCTCTGTGGCACCCACCTCCACCTTGGACTTTTGATGGAATCGGACTGTGTCTGTCTGAGTATCTGAAATAATTAAACTCAACAAACCATAGTCAAATCACCATGAAGAACTGCTTCACTCATTCCAAACAGAAGAGCATACAAAAGCCAAAACAAAAAAATTAACATGTCTAGTTCTACCGAATATAAAACTAATCTATGTTGCTATGAAAACAAAAAATCACTGAAAAAACACTGAATACCAATATGCTTATACTAAGCATGTACTAGGCCCAAATGCAACAATTGTGTAGTGCAAGCCTGGATCTTGTAATAAAATTAAGCATCTAAAGCAAACACATAAACAAAGCTATACAGTGGGAATCTGCAAACTGCCTTGTGGGCCCAATCTATCCTATCTCTTGTTTTTAAAATAAAGTTTTGTTGGGACACAGCCACATTGACTCATTTACATATTGGTTAGAACTGCTTCCAGGGATCTCTGGGTGGCGCAGCGGTTTGGCGCCTGCCTTTGGCCCAGGGCGCGATCCTGGAGACCCGGGATCGAATCCCACGTCAGGCTCCCGGTGCATGGAGCCTGCTTCTCCCTCTGCCTGTGTCTCTGCCTCTCTCTCTCTCACTGTGTGCCTATCATAAATAAATAAAAAATTTAAAAAAAAATAAAAATAAAAAAAAAAGAACTGCTTCCACCCAACAACAGTAGAGTGAATTTAACTGCAATACAGAATGTATGGCCCACAAAGCCTGAAACATTTACTAACCAGTCCCTATACAGCAGATCTCTGGATCAATCTAATAATATAAATCTTTTTCTGTGGCTGGTCTAGCCAATATAATAGTTCTTTATAGAAGACTTTTAATTCTAAATTCTAGGGTGCCTGGGTGGCTAATTTGGTTAACCATCTACCTTCTACTCAGGTCATGATCCCAGGGTCCTAGGATTGAGCCCCATATTGGGCTCCTTGCTTAGTGGGGAATCTGCTTCTCCCTCTCCCCCTACCCCCCAGCCCCAGCTCATGCTCTCTCTCTCTCTCAAATAAATAAATAAAATCTTAAAAAAAAAGAACTTTCATAAACTTTTGATCTAATAAACTTATTATCATCATATGGTGATAGTGTTGTCATCTGTTCAGGAAGATTTAAGATCTTAGTTTTTAAAATTTATAGCTATTTGGGATTTACTATAAACAAGTAAATAGTAAGTTGCTGTGTAAATGTATGCACTTGTGTGTATGTATATACATATATGTATGTATGTATATACATATATACATGTATGGATATATGTTCTTTAAAGTTTCAACTTCATTGCAGAAGCTAACAGCTAGGCTAAAAAATTAAAACAAGCATAATTGACCATTTTTAAATGAACAATTTGTTTCTAGAATGTCAAGGTTTCTGGTTGAATAAAGTCCAAATTCACTCAGTTGTGAAACAACTATTTAGTGAATAAGCTGTAAAATATGTTATTAATTTTGGTGCATGAGAATACATAGTCTAGGCTCCAAAAACCAACTCACTGCACTACAACTCTAATATTAAACTGAAATCTCAGGAGCTCAGATATTTTTATTTCTGTCCTGTTCCCAGAAAGACCTGGGCCGTGGAGCCCTGACAGTCTTTAGTCTGGTTTCCCTAACTGCAAACTCCCCAACAAAACTCCCACACAACTGTTAGAGAAAATTTTGTGAAAGAAAGAAGAAAAAAAGAAGAAAGAAAGAAAGAAGAAAGAAAGAAAGAAAGAAAGAAAGAAGAAAGAAAGAAGAAGAAAGAAAGAAGAAAGAAGAAAGAAAGAGAAAGAAGAAGAAAGAAAGAAGAAAGAAAGAAAGAAAGAAGAAAGAAAAAGAAGAAAGAAAGAAAGAAAAGAAAGAAAGAAGAAAGAAGAAGAAAGAAAGAAAGAAGAAAGAAGAAGGAAGGAAGAAGGAAAAGAAAGAAAGAAAGAGAGAGAGAAAGAAAGAAGAAAAGAAAGAAGAAAGAAAGAAAGAAAAGAAAGAAAGAAAGGAAAGAAAGAAAGAAAGAAAGAAAGAAAATATAATTCTATTTCTGCTTAAACTTTTTTTTTTTTTTTAATTTTTATTTATTTATGATAGTTACAGAGAGAGAGAGAGGCAGAGACACAGGCAGAGGGAGAAGCAGGCTCCATGCACCGGGAGCCTGATGTGGGATTCGATCCCAGGTCTCCAGGATCGCGCCCTGGGCCAAAGGCAGGCGCCAAACCGCTGCGCCACCCAGGGATCCCCCTGCTTAAACTTTTTTGATGGTTCTCCATAGTTCACACACACAAAAATGAAAATTCCTTCACCAGGCATCCAAACCCTTTTAAACTTGGGCCTGTGAGTCACCTGTAAAACCACCGTTTTGCACATGTCTTCAGTTTCTGGAATACCCTCCTCTCCTCTTATGCCAGCTAAGTCTTAATATTATTCCTCTAAGAAGTTAACCCCCATCTTTGTCACTAGCTGACTTGGTCATGCTCCTCTGTATTCATTCCCATAGCTCTCTGTACTCAGAGTTCCATGAATGTACACATAGTTACAACCCAGTAGACTGTGAGCTCCTTCAGAGCAACAAACATATCATAATCATCTGTCTGCTTCTGAAGTCCAGCAATTTCCTCATATGAAGTGCAAACTGACCAAAAATCTATTGCACAAATGAATGTATCAATGATAACCAACAGGATAAGTCAAGTATAAGAGAATGGATAAGAACTTGAATTCTGAAGGCAGGTCCAAATACAGCTCCATCATTTACTGGCTTTTACACAATGCAGGCTATTAAATACCTCCAGGTTCAGTTTTCCTCATACACATAACAAAGATAAAAACAGTATCTACTTTACATGGTTGTATTAAGATTAAATAAAAGAATGCAAATATTTAATATGATGCCAGGTATGCAGTAACATAGCTATTATTGTCTTATGTACAGCTATTTTCATTTACTTTGTATTAGGATATTGCTCTATTCAGAAAATTAAAGAACAAAAAAGAACCCTGAAGGCATCCAGGAATCCACTAAAATCTTGATGGTCATAAAAGTCGTCTTGGTGCACTAAGGGAAAACCTGAAAATCCAAAATATACACAAAGGAAAAAACTAACCAGCCAAAGACAGTGGTGGTTAACATTTTCCTCATGTGTTATTGATACAATAGTATAATATTTAAAAGATAAACGTTAATTCATCATGTTTTCCTCAAGGAATTTCTCTCTGAAGAGTTCTTTAATGAATAGTTTACATATTTAAAGTTTCTTATCAAGATGGTTTCATAAATTCTTATAATAATTGCACATGTTCCAAAACCCTTCTTCAGAGCATAAACACACACACACACATCCTATCCAATAGCATGACTCAAATGAATATGTCAATCTCTTTATAGTCAAAAGTGAAAAAATATGAAACATATGGTAAGAAAAGTCAAGACCCAGCAAGAGATGGCCTTCAGCAAGATGACGTTTCTTAGAATTTTGCAAAAACTTTGCTTTTAATTTTACAATCACTGAAAAAATTAATTGGACATACAGAATACAGAAGCAAACAGAGCAGTATGGGAATAATCTATTGTGTTCATCAAAAATTTTAAAAGGCTATTTCGTGAGAAGGTACTTATGATACTCTTCCATTCTGGCAATTCTCCCAAGCAAAGCATGTCTGAAAATGAAGCAGCCAGTATAAGAATGCATCACTCCTAAGAGAAACCAAGTTACATTTTGTACAAATACCTGTGACTAATACGGAGATTAACTAAATACTGGCCAGTAAAAGACACTACTTCCTAAAGAAAATCAGGTATCTTCAGCCACATGTTTGTACTAATTCTGTTATTTTCACTACATTAACATTGAATAAGAGATGAGAAGACTATTAATATTCATCATATAAATTTCTCTTTGCAGTGCTTTTGTGAAGGATCAGTACATGTGAGCTTCATATTAACAGTACCATTCAATAATAAAAACACGACCATGGGCAGCCCGGGTGGCTCAGCGGTTTGGCGCCGCCTTCGGCCAGGGGCCTGATCCTGGAGACCCAGATCCAGTCGCACGTCGGGCTCCCTGCATGGAGCCTGTTTCTCCCTCTGCCTGTGTCTCTCCCTCTTTCTCTCTATCTGTGTCTCTCATGAATAAATAAATAAAATTAAAAAAAAAAATGACCGTGGGATTGGGCTTGTGTCATCTATCAGAGATGGAATGAAAAATTTTTTGAAAGTCAACAAAAGAGTAAGTTTCTAATGCATATATTAATTTTTATGATATTATAGAAATAGGTTAATGATTATTATAATTTGTTTGTATAACTGTTTACATTACTGCACATATATGGTTTATTTATTTTGGTTTACTCCCTGAGGATATCCCATAGGAATTCCCACCTTAAGTCTTGGGATGTCCAATCTAAAATCCCACGGTTGTTATTCTCTAGTCTTCCAGACTTTGTCCCTTGCCTCACTCTGATGCTGATAACGCCGGGAGTCCTGACTCACTCTCTCTCTACATAAAAACGTTGAGAAACCACGTTTACGGCTCTATTGCTTATCTCTCAACTTCTTCAGGGCAGGGACTCTCGTCTTTATTCTTAAGTGTCTGGTCCCTAAAAGGCACTAAAAAAATGAAGGTGTTGATACACTTATTAGGTTGAACCACATGAAATTATCATTTTTGTGCGTCAAAAATGATCCAATAGTGGTAGTTCCATACAGTCTAATGCACTGTTTTTTAGTAAATGGTTAATTGCCAAGTGCATACTGGGAGCCAGGAACAGTTCTGAGTTTACATATATTAATACATTTTTCACAAATACTTTATAAATATGCAATCTAAGACACAATGTGGTTTTAAAAATTGGCTAAAGTCAAATAGCCAGTACATTTCAGGTAGGGATTATTAACCACTATGCCATAATCTCTGAGATTTATTTTTTTGAACAAAGAGTACAAGTTGAGAGTATCAGCATAAACTTAAGATATTAAAAATTAGATTTTCTAATTGTTTCCATTGAAAGGTCCTAAACCCAATGACATTCCAGTAGCAATGAGCACATCTAGAACTCTGATCTTGTTTACAAATGTCATTTCCCACCAAAAGCAGGGTTTCCTGAGAAAACTGGCTGGCTCCAGATCTAGTTGAAGGGTAATACAAAGCAAACCTGGGATATCTTACTCTGAAAAGTAATGATGGACCCAAAACTTTCAGTGAGGTATGTCAAAAAGCCACAGGAGTTGGCTTGAAGGGTAGCCACTTAACCAATTATGGATAGTTATAGCATCAAAAATATTTAACTATAAAGGATTAAAATATATTTAATTAGAAGTAATCCATGAGACCACAGAGAAAAAAGGTAGATAGGTCAGAGGAGAAACTCTTCTTTACAGAAAAATGGCAAATAATACATGTGGAAGAAATAACAGGTCTTAAAAATCACAATTTGTAGTCCTGCGGAGAACTGCAAATTCAGGCACTAATCATTAGTCGTTGCAAACCCCCTGAGTGAAAGTTTGTTGGGAAAGAGGATCTTCATGCAGCCTAAATGTATCTTCCCCACAAAGCTGGTGAACAGACACCACAATGCTGGGCTTGGTCTCAACCCTCATGTGTTTACAACTTGGTGCACCAGCAAGAACTTCTGTGGACTAGATGTTTAGAGAAACTCTTCCTAGTAAGGCACATGCAAAAAAATGCTGTATTAAAATTTAAGTATCTTTTAAAGCATAGCTGAGATGGCAGGAAAGTAAGGGAATTCCTCAGAGGATGAAAATAAAGACTGGAAAATTTGGAAGGGTTAATGAGCACAGGCTGGGGTTTGCCTTGGAGTCAGTCAGCCCCCAGTGGACTCAATCTCGGGCTTAAATGAGGCAAAGCCAGGAGTCCAAACAGAATGAGATATTAAAATCTGGGACATTCACATCAAGGTGGAATCCTTGAATGGCTGCCTTAGTGATGTAGCAGGGAAAGCCCCATCTTGCAGAGGGCTAGGATGGGGCCACATGCCTATCCTGACCTTGACTTGGATGGGAAAATAAGATAAAACTTTCTGGAGAATTCCTAACCACAAGTTCTCAATCACTCAATTTAAGAATCAAAATTCAAGCTACACGGATTGCCAAAAAAGCCTAAATCAAAATTTAGTTTAAATTAACCCCAGATGATAGAGCTTCTAGGCATCTGGCAAGAGCAAATTCTAATTCTGTGAAGGAACATATTTTAAATCTAAGTCCCATAGGATTCTCACAAATTTCAAAACAATATGAGCTCAAAAACAAGAACATGAACACTAACCAAAAGAAAGAATTTATCAGAAAGAATTAACTGGGGATCCCTGGGTGGCGCAGCGGTTTGGCGCCTGCCTTTGGCCTAGGGCACGATCCTGGAGACCCAGGATCGATTCCCACGTCGGGCTCCCGGTGCATGGAGCCTGCTTCTCTCTGCCTGTGTCTCTGCCTCTCTTTCTCTCTCTGTGACTTTCATAAATAAATAAAAATTAAAAAAGAATATTTAAAAAAAAAATAAATAAAAATAAAAAAAAAGAAAGAATTAACGATTCTAAATATGCATGGATCCAGTAAAATAACTTTAACATGTATAAAGCCAAAGTAGAATTGTAAGATAAACTGATAAATCCACCATCACAATGAGAGATTGAAACATGCCTATTTCAGTAATAGTCAATGATAAACATACACACCCACCTGCCAAAAAAACTGATAAGATTAATCAATAAAAACCAGTAATATGGAAGCTGTAAACAACACAATTACATCTATTTTAATGGATATATATGGATATATATTAGGTTACAAGTGAAAAAGAAGGAAAGCCAATAAATGTGCTAAGAATGCTTAGCCACTTAGGGGAGGAAAAAACCTACCCCACATCATAAAAACACTGGGCTCCTGATTTCCTTCCCAATCTTTCCTTTTAAAGATTTTATCTTAGTGCTTAGGGTGACAGAACTGTCGTCATCACTGATCCTCCTCTCTCTTTTCCCTTCACCCCACATCCTGGGTTCTGTGTTTGAAATAGATTTAGAACCCTACCACTTCTCATCACTTCCACAGTTACTACCCCAGTCTAAGCACCATCATCTCCTATCTAATGACTGTGATACTCTCCTAACCAGTCTCACAGATCCTACCCTGCTGTACTATGGTCTATTCCCCATCTAAAATATAAGTCACACTATGTCAAACATATGCTCAAGTCTTTCCAATGACTATCTTCCTCAGTATAAAGCCAAACTCATGACCAAGGCCTACAGATTTCTGGCCCCACACCACCTCTCTGATATCATATCTGATCTCCTCCCCTGGACTCGTTCTGCTTCAGGCACAATAGCTTCATTTTGTTCTATGACCATGCCAAGCAAGTCCCCATCTTCAGAGCACTGCACATGTCATTCCCTCAATCTAAGGGTGTTCTAGCATATACTCCTATGGCTCATCCTTTCACTTCCTTTAGACCTCTGCTCAGTTTTACAAAAGGAGACTTCTTTGATCATCAACCTATGGAAAAATGTATGCACGCCTCTTTTTTAATTACTTTCTAACTTATTACACTCTTTTTCCAATAGCACTTATCACTGCAGGACACATGTATATATTTTCTTTCTTTTGCTAGAATTTAAAATATTTGAAAGCGAGAACTTGAGGTGTATTTTTCCCACTGTAGTATTTTCAGCACTTGTAACAGTGCCTAGAGCACATAGTAAGTTCTCAGTTAATATTTGTTTAATAAATTCATCATTGGGATCCCTGGGTGGCGCAGCGGTTTGGCGCCTGCCTTTGGCCCAGGGCGCGATCCTGGAGACCCGGGATCGAGTCCCACATCGGGCTCCCTGTGCATGGAGCCTGCTTCTCCCTCTGCCTCTGTCTCTGCCTCTCTCTCTCTCTCTCTCTGTATGACTATCATAAATAAATAAAAAAATTTAAAAAAAAAAAAAAAAAAAAAAAAAAAAATTCATCAGTAAATAAATGCAATCTAGCAGAATAAACAAAAACCATAGGTTCAGGCAGACTTGGATTTGTATCCTGTCTTTGTCACTTGCTATGTGAATCTGGGCAAAATCTTAACCTAAGACTCCACTGTCTCATCTTTAAAAGGGGAATGTAAATGTCTAAATTAAAATTGCAATTTTTCAAGGACAAAAACTACATGTATATTCAAATATTTAATGTGTGTAAAAAATCATATGTCATATAAAGCCCTGTGGGCTATAATTATAAATGCTCAATAAGCAAATATTAATTTTGTGTAATTTGTTAAAAACTATTTTGATCTCAAACAAGTCTTCCATGCACAGAATATTACAAACTTTGACTTAACAAGAAGTTAAAAACAAGCAGATTAAAAAATAGGTCAAAAGCCTTAATAGACATCTTACCAAAGACGTAATACAGATGGAAAATAAGGACAGGCCAGCAGGGAAATGGAAATTAAAACAAGATGCCACTACACACCTATTAGAATGGCCAAAATCTTATAACCCCAAAATCAAATCTTCTAACATCAAATGCTGGTGAGGATGTGGAGCAAGAGAAATTTTCTCACTCACTGTTAGTGAGAATGCAAAAATGGTACAGCCACTTTGGAAGACAGTATGGCAGTTTCTTACAAAACTAAACATATTCTTACTATACTTTCCAGCAGTAATGCCCTCGGTATGTACCCAAAGGAGTTGAAAACTTATGTCCACACAAAAGCCTGCATTTGGATGTTTACAGCAGCTTTATTCATAATCACCAAAACTTAGAGGCAACCAAGATGCCCTTCAGCAGGCAAACGGATAAATATACTGTGATGCAACTACACAAGAAAATATCATTCAGGACTAAAAAGAAATGAGTATCAAGCCATGAAAAAACATGAAGAAACCTTAAATGCAATTACTAAGTGAAAGAAACCAGTCTGTAAAGGCTACATACAAGGTGATTCTAATCATATGACATTCTGGAAAATTACAAAATACAGCGACAGTAAAAAGATCAGTGGTTGCCAGGAGCTGGGAGCAGGAGGAGGAAATAGACAAACAAGTGGGACACAGAAGACTTCTAGGGCAGTGACAATACTCTGTATGATATTATGAAGGATATATGTTATTATATATTTGTCCAAAACTACAGAATGTATCACTCCAAGCGTGAACCATAATGACTCCAAATTATGGACTTCTGGTAATTATGATGAGCAATGTGGGTGCATCAACTGTAATAAATGGATCCTCTGTGGTGAGGGATGCCAACGATGTGGGAGGCTATGCATGTGCCGGGGAGGAGGGATGTGGAAAATCTCTGTACCTTCCCCTCAATTTTTTTGTGAACTTAAAACTAAAAAAAATAAGTCTTAATAAAATAAAGAAGTTAAAATATTAACTTTGAAACATTAAAAACCTTTAAATATATTTGGAATTATACTTACTATCTTCTGGAGGATGATAAATGTTTACTCACACTGTTTCAGAGTCTAGTTACATTACACAAGAGCAGAAAACATTTATTCTGGATATTCAAATAAGTGACCAAATTAAGAAATGTTTAATCAATACAATGTTGAATAGTCCTTTTTAAAATGACAAGACTGACTTCTTTTTTAATAATAGGCAGTTTATTTCAGTGCAAGTGACCAACAATTATCCTCTTCTTATTCTCTAGTGGACTGAATCATAGTCTGGGTCCCGCACTGTGAATTCAAGTACATGTAAATCACTTGCAAGGATTTGCTTGTGAATAGCCTGCCTGTGAATATTTTACAGGAAAAAAAAGACCCTTCTAGTTTAGAAGATGGTGATGATAGAGGGTGATCTCCACAATGCCATAACAATAATATTTACAGAAAAGCTTATGGCTTAGAATGCACAGTCTCTCTGCCCCCACCGTGGGGCAGGCAGGGAGGAAGGTCACAGGTGAGGAAGGAGGCTCAGGGAGTCTAGTTGCTACAAGCAATGTTAATTGGAAGGGTTAATTGGAAGTCTGTGATGGGAGTCATGACTCTAAGTCAGTGTTCCTCCTAAAATACTATTGCCTTTTCTTGTTCTCTCATAAATTATAACCAGAGTATTCCATCATCAAGCATTTGAGAGATTGTCGATAACAGAAAATTTACCTATTTCTCAAATATTTTACATATAAAAAATGGAAAATAAAGTTTATAAAATGCATGCGTGTATGTATATTATATACACTCTATTAGGTCAATATGCATATCTGTGTGGGGATTATAATAGAAAGAAAAAAGTAGTGCTACAGGTGATAGGGCCTCATAAAAGATGGCATTATTCCCTTTCAAGGCATATATTTTTTTTAAAATAAGTAAAGACCTTGATATCTTTTAATGGACTTTTGGATAAAAAATAGCATAGTTTTCTGGTCACAGATTAGAGGTTGAGGACATGACAAAGACAGAACTGAATTCCTACAAAAATAAAGTGAGAGAACTTGAGGATCCTGAGGACAAAGAGAAATTCAGAATACCTAGAGAAGATGTAGAGATGCAGAAAGAGTCAGAGAGAGACCACGGGAATCTAGAGCAAAATATAGGCCTCCGGGGAGAGATGGCTAGTGACCAATGATGACCACTGAATTTCTATAAACTGTGATGTGTGACAGAGAGTCTCAAGTTCTTTCTCATATTTATTTCACTGTACTCACTCTAAAACCTCCTCCAGGAGTTCATAAATATCTACCGTAGTAACTGCCTTATTGTTCGTGGAATAGGGAAGCAGTAACTCAAAAAAAAATGTGGCAGTGTAAGGCAAAGCAGTGCGAGGAGAGGACTGTGCCCTCCTGTTCTAAGATCCATGCTGAGGATCAGAGGAGAACAGAGAAGCAGGAAGCTGTATGGACTGACTCATGAGCACAGTAGTTCCTACCTGCTGATCTTGGAAAGCTGTAAGATTCAGGAGAATAGAAGGTATAGAAGTTACAGTCCTCTGGGGTACCACTCTGTAGTCTCTTCCACTCTGTTTTGGCTCACTGACCTGAATCTGTGTTTCTTGGACTAAGACCTTTAAGAGTATGATCTATGGAAACTAATTTGAGAAATATTAAATAATTAGGTTAACCAGATAAATGTTGACACTTGTGTGATCAGTTGGCACCAATAAAATATAATTTAAAATGCAAGCCATAGTACTAAAATTTCATAGATATACTTGGTTATAAGGTCCCTGGATCATGCACAGGACCCAAAAATGTGTTTAGTAATTGCTCAAATATATAATACTTTTGAAGTTTTTATAAAGAACTTTAGCCCCACTCCCTCAAGAAACACACCTACAGACCCCTGGGTATACAGATTCCACCATGAGAAACACTGTTTGGTATCATTTGTCAGTCATAATGGACATATAGTCATTTCCATTTCAGAGGCATCCCGTCCTCCAGTTCAACCATGACCCGCAACTCACACTTCTATTTCTTCTAACCTGGTTTCTACCCTAATCATTTTGGTATAATCATATTCTTTCTTATTTCCAGTGATCTCCAAATATGCAAGTTGAGTAAGTACTTGTGAAACAAGGCATTCTATAAATTCTACAGAAGGCACCATCCTACAGGCTGTAATAGATAAAGAGTGAGGCATTGGCCTGCCTTAAAGAAACTTACAATAGAGATGTGGAGGCCTAAGATTAACAAAATAATACATAGCCTACAATGTAACTCAGTACAGTGTTCTACAACTTGCACTCATTTTTATACTGCTTTGCATTTTTAGGATATGTTTTCCAAGTGACTCATATTTTATTATGTTATCTTGCTTCTCAAATTAGGGTTTAAGAAACATGCTCAAAAATCACAGGATTAAATACAGCACCTCTTCCTGGAGCATGGGATTCAACTATGTTTGGGGTTAAGGGAGAGGCAGTGCTCAAGTGAGAATTCAACTGTTAAGTTTTCAAATTTTACTTTATGTTTTCATATATAATGATATATGACAGAGGAGAATGTAAAATGTGAGTAATTTTTTCAAAATCAATCCTGAGCCTTCCATGAAGTTTCATTTGAGATTTTCTAAGGGCTTCTGTAGGTTCCATCCTTAACTTGATATAAAGAGGGATAAGTGGGATCTACTCTATCAGTTGCTGTTCAGCATCGTCATGGAAGTCCTAGTTACTGAAATAAGACAATGGAGAAATAAAAGGCATTTTGAGGAGTAAAAATGTAAAACTATTCACAGACAACATGATTGTCTACACAGAAGACGGAGTACATTGGATCTAATAATTATTCAGCGAAGTTGCATAATAAAGATCAATATACAAAGGTCAACCTATTTCCATACATAAGGGATGAAAAATCAGAAAATTAAACAAAGAACTCTCACAATAGCATCAAAATATGAAAGACTAAGGCAGAAATCTGACTAGCTGTGCAAGACCTATATGCTGAAAACTATAAGATACCACTGAGAGCAGTTAAAGAAGACATATAAATGGGTCAGAGCCTCAGCATTCATTGTTAAGATGTCAATTTTCCTCAACTGATATACAGATTCAATGTGATGGCAATAAAAGGTTTTTTCTTTATATAATTAATAAACTACTAAGACCATGAAAATGCATGACTTAGACTGGAAAAAAAGAAATACCTGCAAAGTACATATTTGATAAAGGATTTACATCCAGAATACAGAGACACACAGTTTGCTATATATAAAATATACCTCAATAAAAACTTAAAAATTAAAATATTAAATAAGGCAATCTCTAGTTTTAAAAGGATCCTTATTTCACTTAAAAAACTGGGATCCCTGGGTGGCGCAGCGGTTTAGCACCTGCCTTTGGCCCAGGGCGCGATCCTGGAGACCCGGGATCGAATCCCACATCAGGCTCCCGGTGCATGGAGCCTGCTTCTCCCTCTGCCTGTGTCTCTGCTTCTCCTTCTGCCTGTGTCTCTGCCTCTCTCTCTCTGTGTGACTATCATAAATAAATAAAAAAAATAAAAATAAAAAAAAATAAAAAAATAAAAAATTAGTTGTGAGAAGCATGAGATTATGTGATCCTTAAGGTCAGGAACTAAAACTTCTATTTTTTCTTTCATTTCCACCTGGGGACTAAAACCACACACACACAAGGCTTAGCAAATATAACCGAATAACTCAATTCATAAATATAATTATCTCACAAGCAAGCAGCCTGGAAGGAGGATGTGTCAGGCTTGGCAGCTCAATAATTTCCTCAAGGATGTAAGTTCTCTCTGTCCTTCTGCTTGGCCATCTTTAGCATTTTGGCTTTTCATTCTTAGGCTTATCACCTCATTGTCAGAGAATGGCTAATGCATCACATTCTGCTGCAACAGCCTCCAGAGCAATAAGCAACGCAGCATGAGAAAAAAGAGTCCTCCTTCCTGTGGCTCTCTATTTAGATGAAATAAGATCTTTCCCAGAAGTCCCCTGAGTCACTTGCCCAATAGCAGACCAATCACTGTCAAAGAAGACTAAGATTACCATAAATCTAGCTTCAGCCAATAAGATATCTAGGACAGTGAGTGGTCCTCAACAAAATCAGGATTCTGTTAACAAATAAAAAGAGACAGGTAGGCAACTGAAAATGTCGAAGAAGTAAATGATTGGTAGGCAACTGAAAATGTCTTCTACAATTGTTGACTAGTTATTTAAATAGAAATCCTGAATAGCTTTTTACATTACTTAACTCTCTATTCCTTATTTTCTACTAAAGAAGTATGAATAGGAATGTTTATTCACAGTCTCCCTCCTCTCAAAACAAGCATCCCTGGTCGTTTATAGCACAATCTGCTTTAAAATAAGGGTAAATAACCTAAGACAAATTGAAAGAAAAAAAGAGCAAGGCATCAGTGTTGGTAATTGTGAAGTGTGCCAGAACACATTTGAAAACCCACTGCTGCCACTGAGCATGTAATGATTTCTGAATCTTAAAGAAATAAAAATGGAAGGGAAAACATGCCTAATTAAACAGTTCTTGATGTGGACAATACAGAATATGAATTAGTCACTTTTGCTGCAATGCTTATTATATCATTTCTCAAGATCATTTCACTTCTTACTGATGACATTTTCTTCAGAAACAATTAAAATTAGTTCACATTCTCTCTGCAGTAGGGCACTATAGTTGGGTTTAGTGTAAGAAGCCTCCAATATATTTGAGACATCAATGAGAATGAGACATCCTGACTAATCATTTTCTCTGTATTATAAAATACTGGAAATTGAATGTGGTGGGGATTCATGTGGACTCAAGTCAGTCTGAAATTTTTAGTAAAGATTTTTGTGTGATTTAAAAAAAAAATGCATCAATAAAAGTTTCCTACACTCAAAACTTCAACAAATGGAAATCCCTGGGTGGCTCAGCAGTTTGGCATCTGCCTTTGGCCCAGGGCGTGATCCTGGAGACCCGGGATTGAGTCTCATATCGGGCTCCCTGCATGGAGCCTGCTTCTCCCTCTGCCTGTGTCTCTGCCTCTCTCTCTTTGTCTCTGTGTCTTTCATGAATAAATAAATAAAATCTTAAAAAAAAAAAAAGAAACTTCAACAAATGTTGTAGCTGAGAGCTCTGGAACATTCAAAAATCAACTATGCTGGACTAGCCTGGGGATCAAAGACCTAGCTTGAATTATCGTTCTACCACCAACCAGCTATGGGATCCCGAGCAACCTCTTTCATGTCACTCATCCTTGATTTACTTTGATTACATCTACGAAATGATAGAGTCAGACAATTTGGTCTCTATAGTCTCTTTAAGCTTTAACAAGCAAAGAATGTGCCAAAGGGACAACACTTACAAAAAGGATAAAACTACCTAACTAAAAATACTTATATTCCTAGGAGTTTTTTTAATATACATCCAGACATCAAAGGATATTTTATAATAATGTTTCAAAATCTAAAAAAAAAATTAACAACACAAAAATTGTCCTTCTCTCTCAATTTCTAAATGTGTTACTTGTCCCAAAAACAGAGAAAACCAAGTACTAGGACTATGTTTTCCTCCCAGTTCCTTGCATAGAGGTTGACACACTCAACCTAATAGAATCTAACAGGAAAGCAACTTCCAGGTTAAGAGCCCAACATTAACATTCAAGCCATGTTCATGGCACAAACCCTAATATCCTGAAATCCTTCCATCAATTCCCTTAAATCTCAAGCTTGACATTAACTGTTCAAAAATGAAAAAAAAAAAAAAACATACATCCAATTCCAATGACAGGCAAAAACAATAAAATAAACAAAGGGAAAATATTAGTGTAGCATCCAAATATTAAACCTATTAAACCAGAAATGTTCAGTGTGCAGTTTACTCCCTTGAAATTCATTTAACACTCTAAAATAATTATGCAAAATCTGAAATTATCACTGATGACTCCGGATTTACTTCTGCATAGTAATTAAGGTACAACAAAATGTGTCTGAATCAACCACAAAATGAACAAATATCATTACCGTAAGTACCATACAAATGCTCAGCAGATGAGCACTCCAGAAAGACCACTGAGCAGTGATAACAAGTTACTTGAATATTAAATACTTCTGATTTTTCACAAAGGTATTCAAATCACAAATTACTTTCCTAGGATAATATGCAAGTTCTTTAATTTTGAATGACTTTCAAAATCTAAGATATTAAACAAACAAAATGAAAACAAAACAAAACAGGGCAGCCTGGGTAGCTCAGCGGTTTTATCATCTGCCTTCAGCCCAGGGCCTGATCCTGGAGTCCCGGGATCAAATCCCACGGGCTCCCAGCGTGGAGCCTGCTCCTCCCTCTGCCTGTGTGTCTGCCTCTCTCTGTGTCTATCAAGAATGAATAAATAAAATCTTAAAAAAACAAAACAAAACAAAAACACCTCATTGTAGCTGGGACCCCAGCCAATGAAGCCTTATTTCACGGAAAAAAAACAAGAAGTTCACAATCTCACAGTGAGGATGGAAACAATTATCCCAAACACGGATCAATGTGAATATTACTATGCAAATAGAGTACTAAAGAAAGGGTGAGTAGTCAATCTTTGGGTGACTGGAAGAGTCTCATGAAAGATACATAGGCACTGCCACACAGAATAGTACCTGACATTATTTGTCTCTCATCTTATGTAAATGCTCTCAAAACTGAAGTTGTAAAGGCTTTTTATTTTACTTTTTATTTTATTTTATGGATGTTCCAGCTTACTTCCCTTAATGTTGATACTTGAATCATTGTTGCAACCTGTGACACTTCCTTTGTATTTTTCATTACTGAATGCCATCACTAAGGTACAGCTGTATACAGTTAAGCAATATAGAAAAACATATAATGATATAATGTCTATCAGCCTGTCAAAGTTATGTATTTAACAACCTCACTGATCATATATATGGTCATTATCAAATACCTATATTTTACAAAATTTTTGAAATAAAATTTTGAGGCAGACAAGAGTTAGCTAAAATAAGGGTATAAAGCTATAAAGGATAAAAGATATCCTGAGTAATATAAAAAAAAACATATTTTTCAGCCTTTGTTGAATAAACAGTTTAACTTCCTATGCATGGCTTTAATCTATTGTTTAATTCCGGGTCAAAATGAAGTAACCCAAATATGCACTCTGTTATATAAAAGGCCCAGGGGATGAAATTACATCTCTCTCTAATAAGGTCCTTTGAAATCCTATACTAAAGTAACTTCGCAGCCAAATTATTTTTCTTCTGTTAATGCTGATTGAGCAGTAAATAATAACTAGGAGAAAAACAAACATGTAAAATAAAGTATTTTACACCTTTGCTTGAGCTTTCTTAAATGACCTAAAGCTACCAACTTCAATACAACCTCAGAGGCAGGCAATTATTTCCTGAGTTTCTAAATAAAGCAATAATGCAACTGCAGTTTTCAGGGGGCAGACTTTAATTTCAACATGTTAAAAAGCTGTATACAAAAGTATTCAAACTTTAGTGCTGAATTTGAAAAAAAAAAAAATCTCATTTCACTACACAGTGTTGTAATGGCCTTAGCTTGATAAGGTGCTCCAGTCTCTTAGCTTGATAAGGTGCTCCAGCCTCTAAACATGCATTTTTTTGCATCTGTAAAATAAAGGATGTGACCAGTGTAACCTCCAAAGATCCCACCACCTGTAGAACAAGCCCTCGGTCTCCCCTATCAAGCATGGTAATAGGCAAAGGAGATAAAGTGGGGACATACAATGCCAAAGAAATGTGAGTGTACTTTTGAGTCTTCCCACAGATTCTAGTGTAGAAAAACCAGCAGAGACCCCAAATTCCACCTAAGCCATGTTTGTATTGAAGAATAACTCAATTTCAGATGTATGACACAGTGATTCAATATGCATTATGAAAGTCACCACAGTAAGTCTAGTTACCATTTGTCACCACACAAGTTTGTTACAAGCCCCTTTTTAAATCAGTAGATTTATCATCTGATTTTTTCATCTTCGGTCTACTCCTTCATATTATTTCTTGTGTGACTTAAATATTAATAGAAAGAGGGATGCCTGGGTAGCTTCAGCAGTTGGGCATCTGCCTTTAGCTCAGAGCGTGAGCCCGGAGTCCCACATCAGGCTCCTCGCGGGGAGCCTGCATCTCCCTCTGCCTAGGTCTCTGCCTGTGTATGTGTGTGTTTCTCATGAATAAATAAAATCTTTAATAAAAAAATGTTACTAGAAAGAAAATGCTATTAGAAAAAAACTGAACACAAATTTTCTTTTAATTCTTTTCTTCTTATGTATGAAAACTTACAACATTTCAAAATTTTATTGTTGTTGTTAAAGGCATGAATCAGGGTGGAAGACCAAAAAATATAGGGCATTCTCCCAGCAAATGCACCTCACAGTTAATATTGTTGGCTCAGGAGCCAGGCTGCCGTTAAAATCCTGCTCTCCCCTTCCCCACTAGCCAGGTGACCCCCCTCTATAAAATGGCAGATAATAATAGCACTCACCTCATCAAGCCATGAGAACTAATTGAGTTAATATACATAAAGCACTAGAAAGCCCAAGTGAGGACGATCTAAGTTCTAGCTTTGAGAATCTGGGGCTCACCATCTAGTTATAATCCACTGGCCGGCCATGTGTGTCCTCTATAGCACTTTGGGCAGAATAATGAAAGCTCTAAGGAAAGTAAGTAGGCAATGAAAACAAAAAGTAGGAAATGATTGTCCTTCCTCTTTTAACTCATTTGTTGTTTCTGCAGACCTTCTACCCTGTTCTCCTGGATCCTGCCAAGAGAGTTAATGTGAACTTAACATAGTAACTCTTTTAGGGGTATATACATTCTACAGAAATCTGGACAGAGAAATCAATCCTCAACCCAAGAAGATATGAAAGTATAGAATTTCATGTACACTGAGACATGTACTTTTTCAGTCTGACTCTATTGGCAAATTTGACACAATCACATCTAAATAAATAGGCTCTTTTCGCTGATAATACTGATAGCCAAAGAAAACACAGCGCGCAGTTTCTTCCAGAGATGAGAGGCATTTTCATTAACCACGAAAGTGTTTGTTTTCTCTTCTCTTTTTAATGGTTTCAAAGAGGAAAAAAAAAAAAAAACACCTTTAAATGGTAACACATAGTCTTAAGTCCTGGTCAAAATGACCTATTTTGCTGAAGGAAAACTGAAAACCTCTCTCAATTGAAATCTATGTATTGAGTTCTAAGAGATCACCTACCATTTTTCAAAGTAATAGCCATCGCTAATCTTTTTTATACCACTTAAGTATTTAATCCTACCATGCTTCCATCCACTTCCTGATCTTGTCTGAACAAATGTACTTCCCTCCTGCGTTACATTAAAAAAAAAAAAAAAAAAAAAAATGCCATCAAAGGGAGAGCACCTTGGAATATTCAAAATTACAGGAATTCGCTACCATTTCCCAATGTTATCTTCTTAATTCTGACCTCTACTGAACTCCATTACCACTTCTGCAACAAGGTGAGCCTACTATGCATTTCTCCCCTGTCATCAACCACACACAAGCCACCTCTTGTTTGAAAAAGGTGCTCCCTTCAATTACTGTCTGTTTTTCTTTAAACACACAAGCTTCCTCTTATTTCCTCCTCTTCTCTGAGCTGAGCTTCTGAGATGTCTCTTCTCACAACTCAAGTGAGACTGTATTCCAAAGTTCCACAAATGACCTTCTAATCAACCACTGAGAGCCTTTTTCTGTCCCCATTCTGCTTGACTTCTTGAAATGTCAGAAAGCGATGACCAATTCCTCCTGAAAATTATCTAGGTCTTTAGCTCTGAAAACAGTATTATCCTGATCTTCCTTCCGTTACTCTAATTATTTCTTCTGTCTCTCCTGATCCATCTTCCACTTTCTGCTTCAGAAACATGGTATTCTCCTAGGTTTATCCTCATAAACCAGACATTATTTCCTCCTATATACAGCACCTCAAGGAAAACACTGTTCTGCTCTCCATGGCCGGCCTAGACATGTCCTCCATGGTATAAGAGAGCTTTATCATTGCTAATCTGACATGCTCTCTACTGTGCTAAATTCAAAAACATCTTTCTTTTTCCTTAAGTCACTGACACTCCTGTACCCTCTTACTAGTATCTCCTATGCATGAAACTCCAGAATAATCTTTGCCTTTTCCTTCTCCACATCCACCATTCACCATTCCTATTAACTCTGGCTTTCTCGTCAAGGTCTTTTCCTTGATTCTTTCCTTGCTTTATTTCCACTGTCACATCATTAGTTTACACCAGGAGTTGACCAAATATGGGCCACAGTCTGCCATATGTTTATATAAAGTTTGATTAGAGCTTGTATGCATGACCATCCATGTATGCACTGTTTATGAACATGACCATCCATGTATTCATTGTTTATGGCTGCCCTCATACTCCACCAGTGGAGGTGAGTAGTTGTACAGAGATTTGATCACCAGAAAACCCAAAATTATTTCCTGTCCTGCCTTTTACAAAAATGTTTCCTCCCCTGGTTTAGGCCCTTTTTAGCTCGCACATAAATTGCTTCAAAATCTCTCAAACCATCTTCCATGCCCAGTTTCACATCTTCCCTAATATTCCCACCATCTGGTTAATTTTCCTAAAATATCATTTTAAGTATATTGCTCTTTTCCTCAAAAATCATGTAACTTTCATTATACCCAAGATAAAAGTCCCAAAAGACAGCAGGGTATCTCACACATCTCAATATTTCATGTAGTGACAAGCATCAGGCTGGACATGGAGCAACAATGTAAATACCTAAGCTTGACTTCAAAGATCTGTTTTTAGTCTGGTCTCAGGATTTCTCAGCTAGATTTCCTAACGCTCTACACCTTCATCCCCACAAAGCTTCTGATTCTGAAATTCTAATTCATCTACAGTTTTTATACAGAACTTATTGTCTTATATTTTACACTTTTGGGTCTTCATTCTTGCTATCTGCCAGGCCAGGATAGGTCTTCTTGTGTCCATACAATTTTCTCATCAAGATCCAGTTAAGGATCTTGACCTTTCTTAAACTGCTAATAGCACAGTACTTCTTACTCTCCACTGCAAACCTGGCAAGGTTGTTTTGCTTTCTTACCTAAATTCTGTATGATCATGTCTTTGCCTTTTCATCCCAGTTCCCTCAATAATTTAGTATAGTGTATTACAGTAAATGTTCAGATAAACTTCCTCAAATATTTTGCAGGGAATAAATACATAAGCAGATAACTCACTGAAGGCAGACATAACAAAGACCAGTGATTCTTGCCTCCACCCAGAAGACATCTATCCACATCTATGGTCATTTTTGATCATCATTAGAGAGAAAGTAGGGAAGGGAAGTGGGTGCTACTGACATCTAATGGGTAGATACCAGAAATGCTTCTACACATTATACAGTGCACAGGACAGTCTCTCACCACAAAGAATCATCTGGCCCAAACTTTCAATAATGCTGAAACAGAAACCCTGAGGTAGGTCAATTCTTTGCTAATCTGTAATGCCTAGAAACCTCGTATCTACAAACACAGCAATCAGAAAATAATAAATATTTGTTGATTGATTTCTAAATATTCATGGCTTTGTTACTTGGATCGAAATGCAAAGAACTGAATGACATCTCAATACTTACTTCGCTACATCTCTTCTTTGAGAAAGGCCAATCTAGTAACCAGTAATGCAGAGATAATACGTGATTTTTGAAAGATTTGAAAGAAAGTACATCAAAAGAAAGCTTACTGTGTGGTGTAACTCAGTACTTAACAGCTATTATGGTAGTAAGATCAAGCAGCCACCTTAAGTAAATTGTAGTCTCCTTCACCTCTAAATGTGTGTGCCCCAGAACTCAGTCCTTTTGTCTCTACCTAGGCTTACTCTCTTGGTGATCTCAACCAATATTATTTCTTTAAATATCACTGATACCCTGAAGCCTCCCAAACTTTTATTTTGAGTCTAGCCTCCTTTCCCGAGTTCCAAATGGCTACATCTAACTGACTTCCTAACATTTCTATTCATGTCTAATATCAGGCGAAATTTAATACAGCTCTATGCACTCAGTTGCCCAATACTCTCTCAGAAGTCTGTCCTCTACACCGTGTCTCAGCGATCCAGCATCATTCTGATCTGAGGGGTTCCTGCATCGTGACCTGAAGCCTCTTCTTCATTCTTCACGGGAGGGGAACATACAGACCAAAGAATCATACAGCAGCTTCTCACTGTTTCTACCTGGAAATGAAACACACATCACTTCCCTTTGCATTTCATTTGTCAAAATTAGTCCTATGGTCCTATCTACGTGTAAGGAGGCTAGAAAGTGTAGTTCCCAATGTACCATAAAAGAGGAGTATGGAACAGAATTGGTGAACACACAGTAATGTTTCTGCTTATGTGTCTAAAACTGAAGCCCTGGATTTCTACCCTCAATCTGTTCTTTCTAAGTTAACCCATCTCAGTAAATGCCATGCCATCCTTCCCGTTGCTCAAGATAAAGACCCTGAAGGGGATCCCTGGGTGGCGCAGCGGTTTAGCGCCTGCCTTTGGTCCAGGGCGCGATCCTGGAGACCCGGGATCGAATCCCACTTCGGGCTCCCGGTGCATGGAGCCTGCTTCTCCCTCTGCCTGTGTCTCTGCCTCTCTCTCTCTCTCTGTGACTATCATAAATAAATAAAAATTAAAAAAAAAAAAAGACCCTGAAGTCACCTTTGACTCCTTCTCACAAATGACATCCAACCCATCAGCAAGTCCTCTGGCTTCATCTTCAAGACATCCTGAATCCAACCACTTCACATCACCTCCCTACTGATATCTTGCTATTTCACATCTGGATGCTTTCAATAGCCCAGTTTCTATTCCTGTCATCATACTAGCATTCTTAGCACAGCAGACAGTGTGATCCTTTAAAAACTTAAATCATATCATGCTGTCCCTAAGCTCAAAACCTCCACCTGCTTCACAGGTCACTGAGGTGGTCAAGCTCTTAAAATGACCTAAACACCCCTACATAATCTGTACTCCTCCACCTCACACTTCCAACCTGATTACTTCTATGTGTCCACCTTGTTTTCTCCACCACAGCCACCAACATCAGCCTTTTTCTATCCTTTAAACATACCAGGTGTGCTGCCACCTCACAGTTTCAGAGTCGCTGTTCCTCTAGCCAAAACCACTTTCCCCAAGATACCCACAGGCCTCACTCTTTGACCTTCTCCAAATCTTTGCACAAATGCCATTTTCTTGGTAAGATCCCCCTGACTCCTCTTCCAAAACTGGAGCCTTCCCTACCCACCTACCTTACCCTCAGAACTTCCCATCCTTCTCTCTACTTTATTTGGTTTACCTCCTTACACTTATTATTATCTAACATACTTTACTGGTTTACTATTCATCTCCCCCAACTGGAATATAAACTTGGCTAGAATAATATTTGTCCATTCTACTTAACATAGATTTCTAATATCTAAAACCACACTCCAAATATAGCACTTCTTCACAAATACTCACTGAATAAATTAGTTGCCACTGTCCAAAATTCATTTTAAAATAACTTTACAACTCAGCGTCCTGGGTGGCTCAGTTGGGTAAGCATCTGACTCCTGGTTTTGGTTTAGGTCATGATCTCATGGGTTGTGAGATCAAGGCCCACCTCAGGCTTGGTGCTCAGGGGGGAGTCTGCTTGAAGATTCTCTCCCTCTGCCCCTCCCCCTACTTGCATGCACACATATGCTCTCTCTCAAATAAATAAATCTTTAAATAAAAATAAAAGAAAATAACTTTAGAAATTGACATAACATCTTGCAATCTTACACTAAACCAAAATTTGGAGGACAGAAATGGTATTATATTTATCTTTTAATCTTTCATTTATCAAAGTGCCTGAGAGAGAGCAAGGAATCTTTAAATATTTCTTTAATTGAATTTGAAATGTCATTTAATTTTCATATACTCTGCTATCTTATGACTGTCTTTAAAATATATAGTAATGAGAGACACCTGGGTGGCTCAGCAATTTAGCACCTGCCTTTGGCCCAGGGCATGATCCTGGAGTCCCAGGATCGAGTCCCACATCGGGCTCCCTACATGGAGCCTGCTTTTCCCTCTGCCTATGTCTCTGCCTCTCTCTCTCTCTCTCTCTCTCTCTCATGAATAAATGAATAAAATCTTTAAAAATAAAATATTTAGTAATGAAGATTGTACAGTGGATTTGTAATCATCATAGAATAACTTCTATTTCTCACTAAGACCCAGGGTATTTAAAACATTTGCTCTTTCTTTGAATGAGCTAAGATCAAGTTGAGTTTTAAGCCATATTTTAAGACATCAAATGTATTGAAGGGTTTGAAAACCGTTTAAGTTGATCAAAATAGGTAAGATAATATGTTTAGTAGCATGGATTCTGGAAGAAAGCTATGTAAGCTCTCGTTCCATCAGCACAGCATTCTAGCTGTCACAACCCTGAATAAGATCTTCAAGTTCAGCTTCAGTGTCCTCTTCTTTAGACTAGGGTGTTTATGACAGAGCCTGCCATGTGGGGCAGTCTAATGAGATGAGTCACATAAAGCACTGTCAATGAATGCAAGCTCTTTTCATCAGCCAACATTTTCTACTTGCTGTATATCTTACAGCAAAAGTTACATTGCATTAATTTTCCCATTTCTCAGAATCATTAAAACATGAAAGAAATAGGTTACATTTATATCATAAACAGTTATTTTCATTGTAATTGTTAAGATGGAATTATAAAACAACTGAATACTATATGTAAGTTGTAAATTCAGATTAGAACCTTTGCTATCTAAAGATATTATAGCTCTTACTTGCATCTATACATCCAAACCAAGTGCTCAAAGCTGCTGACTACTATCCAGCCCAGGACTGGCAGGTTGTGAGGCTCTGTGCCACCCCTCCTCTTTACCAAGTCCATGGCAGATTGCACTATGTTGATAATGTTTCCCTCCCATTGAGTCAAGAGGTATAGCTTTAGGTTCCTTCCTAATAGGGGCAACTGCTACCAACTGATCACATGTGACAGAAGAAAAACCTAAAATTTACTCTCTAGATCATGGCCAAGAGCATGTAATCACACTCCATATTCAGCACAATATGCAGCACTCTCTCTCTGTATATAAGTGTATTCTAAAATTTGTGGAAAGGTTTTAATAAAATTAAATTATAATTTTAGAAGGTTATAGAAGATAATTCATGGGATCTTCTTATGAATACTTATCAACTCATGCAAAAATTTAGAAATTCAGAGTTAGAAAATGTGCAAAATAAATGAGTAAGCCTTAGTAACCAATAAAAAATTAAAAATTAAATTTATCTATTATCTAGGTACTGTATTATATAATTGCAAAGTAAAGATATAATTGGCAACTGGGAGTTACAACAGTTTTGAAAGTTATTTAGCTTTAAGCAAAATTCCATTGAACTCTGAAATACACTTTCCAGTTGGATGGTACAAAAAATACATGTTTTGAGCATGATTCTCTTAACCAGTTTAAAGGCCAAGTTCTTCCTAATGGATTTGTAGCCTCAAAAATAATCTGATTTTGGTTAGATCAGAATAAAATACATTGCATGCATGCTGCTCAAATTGATTTTGAGTATCTAAGAAAAAAGCAATAAAATGAAGGCATTCCAGGATTTTGACAATGCCACATTATCAAAATTGAAAAACTGATTTAGGCTGAAAGTAATCAAAATAATTATTTTATAGCATGGTGTTGAAACATTGACAAATTGGTGATTCTGAAGCTCTCTGTCTAAAGGATAATTTGACTAATATACTCATCCATACAACAGTTAGAAACTGTCCAAAAGACTCGAAAACAGCACAGGTTTTAAAGATGGGCTAGTGGCTATTATCAAAAATGACCCACAGAATCTCTGAAAACAGAGAGCTGAGGAATAATCTAAAATCATTTAATATTCTAAGGGAGATAAAACTGAGAAAAGAGATTAATTCATTAAATTAACTCTAGAATTTTTTTTTTTAAGATTTTATTTATTTATTCATGAGAGACAGAGATTGAGAGAGAGGCAGAGATACAGGCAGAGAGACAGAAGCAGGCTCCATGCAGGGAGCCCGACGTGGGACTCGATCCCGGGTCTCCGGGCTCAGGCCCTGGGCTGAAGGCGGCGCTAAACCGCTGAGCCACCGGGGCTGCCCAACTCTAGAATTTTAATTTGTATTATTAAGTTAGCAGGTCTGATGCAAAAATAAATAAATATTATTAGTATCTACAAATATATATGAACTTCTAAAAATACTGCTGCGACATCTATATAATAGGGATCCAATGTATGTGAAATATATTATCAATAATAGGAGTTTAGTGATTCAAGTTAAGTGTAACATGTTGACATATGTAGGAATATTCAGGCCCTTAATGTCTAATATTAGGAAATGCTATCCTACAGTAAAAAAAACTTCTTCATTCTCCCTCACTCTATTCAGCAGCCACTAATGTTTTCCTCCATAACATACAGTACTTAAAATTCACAAGCAGTAGTTTTTTTCCAAACTTATAGTTTGACAATAAATTTAGGAAATAGTCCCTCTCACTTTGATATGAATGAATCAGATGAGAAAAAAAATCTGTGAATATTTACCATCAAAACAGGACTTCAAAATATCTCAATATGTAAGCATAGTATAGAAGCTATAAAAACAATAAATATTGCTCAGCCTTTATTTGAATACGGAGAACATATTTCCCAGTATCACGGTTTATTAATACAGATAGCACTATGTATCACCTAGATTCATATTTATTTCTATTAACAACACTTACTTAAAGACTGTAGTAAGCTATAATTGGTGTAAAATTACTCCTAAATAATTAGGAGGTTCTAATATGGAATTTCAGACAGATATGAAAACTAAACCTTACTCTAATTGCTGACCTCTTAAAATTCCCTAGATGCTTTCAGCCAGACTGCAAAATAAGATCCAGATAAAATGCAAAAAAATTATTTAAGAGCCAACTCTGTTTTGATTACATGCTATTAAATGAGTATCATATGTTATGTGAAATTTTTTTAAATGTAAGTGAAACATGAATTCATGAGTCAGTAATCCATTATGAGAATAACATTTTGGCTTTTTAAAATTCATCAGGCTATTCAATAACATACCTTAGTATGTAACAATATATAAAAGCTTTTGAAGAAAATATTCATTAAGTGTCAGCAAGAATTTTGCTAAGAAGGATACAAGATGAACAAGACTATTACTCTTAAATAGTTTATAATCCAGTAGAGAGGTAAATAAACAGATAAGATTTCAGTTCTGTGGGCTAAGTCCTGGGATAGAGGTAAATGCCATGGGCAGCACATTGGAGAGGCCCCTGACCCAGTGTGGCTAGCAGCCTGGGGAGGACAGGGGCAATGTCGGAAGGAGTGAAACCCATCCTGAGTCTTCCAGATTTACAAACTTCCTGGGTGGAACAGAGGCCCTTCTGGGAAGAGGCTATAGGGCTGGCAAAGGCACAGAGAACCTGCAAGATTCCAAGAACCAAAAGAAGCCAGAAATAATACTGGAGAGATACAGATACGCAACTGAGTCTGTGTGCTTTACTGCACACTTGGGACTTTCTCTTGAGGGTAAGGCAGGGCCTGTGAAGGATAGTAAGTAGAGCAGCAACATGATCAGCTATGTATTTCAGAAAGACCACTCTAGAAGCAAACTTAAAGCGGAAAAAGACAGTCAAGAGATAAAACAGAGATCCAAAATAAGAGCTGGAGCAGAGAGAACAGCTTTGAGAGATATTAAAAATTAAGAATAGACAGGAGTTTGAAATGGGGATGAGGGAAAGAAGGGCAAATCTCTGCATTCTGACTTAATCTACTCTATAGTTGAGGATGCATCCTCAGAGATGAGAAGTACTGGAGTAAAAGAGAAAGGAAGAAAAATTGAGAGAGGAGAGCTTGTGAGTTCAGTTTTCATATGCTGAGATTGTAAACCTATGTACTATGTACCTCCAGGCAGGGCTGTCTGCCAGAAGGTAATTTGATATGCCAGAATGAATGCATACTCTTTAAAGACCATTTGAGTATGTCAGATAATTGTAACAACAGCTAACATTTACCAAGTTTCTATTGCTAAGCCTTTCATATAACTTTCATATAATTTATTTTTATTATACTTGAAGAGTTTGAGTACCTTCCTAATGGTTACAAAGTATTTAAGTATCAGGGATTTCTGATTTCACCTCAAGTCCTTACCCACTATACTATGCTGTATCATGCAAAATCCATTACAGGTTTTAGGACCAGATAAAAGTGGGTTCAGTTCTAATCTCTGCTACATAACAGCTGTGTGACCTTGATATTCTCCAAGCCATAGTTTCCTTATCTGTAAAATGGTGACTATAACAATTACATCACAAGACAATAAGGATTGGAGAAAGAATATGGAAAATGCTAGATTCAGTCTCTATGTGCAGTAACTGGCAACCACTGTTATGTCTATGCCTAGAGAAAGAATTCTTCTATGATATGAGCAAATTCTCTTTCATCTTATTATGAACTTTTTAAAACTCTATTCTATGTTTTCTATATCTTAATAAAGGCTAACTATCATTTTTCAAAATATTTGAAACATATTCTGTAATATTTAATGTCATTTAAAGATGTCACTCAAATAGAAATCATTTCAATGTAAAGGGGTTGATTCAAATTTTTTTGACATTTCTATAGTGATTAACGTCAAAATACGAAAACCCCAAAGCCCTAAGGCATATTGGTGTTCTGGAACGAGCTTTGGACTTGGAGTCAGAAGATCTGTGTGAAGTCCCAACTCTGCCGTTTACTAGCCATGGCATCATGGGCAAGCCATTAACAATCCCCAGGGTCCCTCTGTCTGTGTACAAGATGCACAGATTGCCTATATGTTCTGAGTCTAAGGACGCTAAAGGAGAAAGGCTTTACAATGTTTATAGTATCAAAGCCCCAAGTCATTAACACTTGACACAAACTACAAGCTTCCTGTGTTTTAACCAGAAGTAAATGCTCTTTGATGGCCTATCAAACCATTCCACAGATCAGGAGCTCATAGTTTGACTCTGAGATGATAACCCTCAGGTGGAGAGTTCAATGTGAAGTGGGGAGGGGGGGACAGGGTGGTGAGAGCGGGGGCGCGTAGAGCACTCTTTCCTTTTCTCAAAATCTCCCCCATTCTCACTACAAATTCGGTAGCTGAGTTTGAGCTGAGAAGCCAGAAGGTCACACTACATTTCTAGTAGTGCACATTACCAACACCAGGAACTTAAAAAAGAAAATTTAAATGCTGAGTGCCATAACCCTAAAATAACACTGGAGGAAACTATGTAGGATTTACAAATACTGGGTTTCACTTTGTAAAAGGTCCTATGAAGCATCTTGTGTAATAACCTCACTCTAATGTTAAACATAAAAACATATTCTCTTTAACCTCCACTACACTGAAAACAAGTATTCATTCTTGAGGATGCACACACAACTAGATCAACCATGCCAGTCTGCAGGGACAGCACTTGCGTTAGCTCTGAAAGTTCCATGTCCCAGGCAACCCCAGAGTCTCTGGATAACAGGGACAGCTGGCCAACCACACACACACACGCACACGCACACGCACATGCACACCCCAACCACTAAGAAATGCTCAGTGCCTCAGTGTGTTAGAACAAAGTGTATATCAACAGATCAACAGCAGCCCTTTCATGAAGCAGCACCACTAAATGACACTATTCACTCAGATGTGTACAAGGTCTCACTGACAGACCTGAGGCCACCAAGATCCATAAACATGCAATGGCAGGGTGACATCATCATGCTATCATCCATTACGTTAGCGTCCACACCATGATAACCAGCATTTTAAAATATAACTACTTTGAAGCCCCTGCCTCCTAACAGCTCTTTGTCTAGTCAGGCAACTTTTGAAGAAGAACATCTCTACCATTTGATAGATTTTTTTTTAGTACTTTTATGGTTTTATATTTTGTGTTACATTTTTCTATAATGTTGCCATGTAAAATTAAATAATTTTACTTTATTTAAGATAATATACAATGAAATTAGACAATGGTTGTTGTCAGTTTGTAAATTAATGACTTGGTTATTATCTTTTTAATGAAATATTTTAAAAAATAAATTAACTTGGGACACCTGGGTGGCTCAGTGGTTGAGCGTCTGCCTTGGCTCAGGCATGATCTCGGGGTCCCAGGATCGAGTCGGGCTCCCCGCAGGGAGCCTGCTTCTCCCTCTACCTGTGTCTCTGCCTCTCTCTTGTGTCTCTCATGAATAAATTTAAAAATCTTTTTAAAAAATTAACTTGAAATGGCATATATACACCAGAGCATATATATTCCTCTGTATTTCAAAACTAAGTTCATCATAGAAGTATTTTCTGGAACCACATTATTATACACAAACATACTGTCTTCTGTTACTTAATAGAAACAGTAGACTCTAAGATCAAGTCATGGTCATCGAAGCTACTAAAGAATAGCATCAATCTGCATAGCACACACTTGGTAGACTCCCATGTCTCCTCTCCTTACTCGTGGTATCACTAGTTGTCTGTGGGATCCCAGAGGAGCTTGGGCCACAGTTGGCAGTAGTGTGGGAGTGTGAGGAAAGACCTCCTGCTGACTTCAGTTCCACACATTAAAGAATTCATTCCATGGAGACACTACTAAATGAGTTAGGAGCAAAAGCCATATAAACGCTTTCCCTTTGAAAAATCAGAATCTTAGAGTGGCTGCCACCAATCTTGTGTGTTCTTTACTCTACAAAGAACTAGCAAAATAAGGAAGCCCATGAGGGCACATGAGGACTATGGCTGCCATCCTTGAAATGAGCAATAGGCATGCTGGTAATACACCTTCTCCTGTTATGCTTCTGACAGTCAACAACATATACGCTATCAAAGCACTTTTGGAATAAAACCAAATAAAGGAGGTGTGCAAAACAGTTTAGATCATCGAAAACACTTATTAGCATGATTTAAATGCCCTAGTCTTTCTATCACTGGCTTTATAAGCAGATGATCAAGGGAGTCCTCAAAATGTGACATCATTAAACAGGAACCGGATACATTTCCAAAGGTCTGTTTTATGGCCTTGGAAGGGATTTCAAGGCCATTTTATATATAGAATATATACATATATATATAATGTAGAATAATGTAACATAGAATATATAATAATAATATAATATAGAATACAATAATAATATGATACAGAATATATATATTTATATATATTCTATATATTTTTTAACAAAGCTCTTGATTTTTATAATATATTTCTTTTAGTATGATTTTGAGTAGTTTTGCCACAACTTTTGTCAGCAAACTTGAGACCATATTAAGACTTACTGATTGCTCATTTAAGTCCTGGGAGTCTTCCATGTGGTTTTCTCACTTCTCCTGCCACCCCCAGGTAGAAGCAGCTTCTTTCAATTAAAAGTGGACTATCTAAAACAAAAAGAGGGAAACAAAGAAAAAAACTGAAAAATTTATCTTTTTTATTTATTTTCAAATTACCAAAGCATATTATGATTTATGTAATAGTGGGTAATCGATTACTTTCAAAGAACAAAACTCATTAATATTATCTCCATATTTTATAGACCTAATGATCTTGAAAATCACAGTAAAACTGGAATTCATGAACAGCTACTAAGGAATACTACAAATAAACAATAACATCTGAGGACAATTTTGGAGACACAGTCTGCAATAAACACTTAATATACACTATTTTGCTGAAAGAGATCTGCCATTAAGCAATTGGCAGATTAAAAATTAAAGTTCGCATTAATTGTTCACTTTCTAAAGCATGTGAAATGAGAAAATACAGTGTGTATCTTATAGCTTGCTATAAAGGAAATTTTGTCTGAATTATCAGATGATTATTATTCAGTTTCATAAAATACATGCTCAACTTTAAATAGGAAACAAAAATAACATTACTACAATAAAGAAGGCATTACAAACATATATGGGAAGGACAATTCATTAACAAACCATAGTGAGACCATCAGTTAATTATTTAAAACAAGTTCATCTTTACTCCATACCATATATTTAAAAATCTCCAGGCAAACTGAAGTGTAAAAAAACTCTAGAAAAATAGACATAATTTCTTTTAATTCCTAAATGGAAAAGAATTTCATAAAAATAATGGAATATAAAACAAAAGAGCCAAACAACCTCTTGAATCACCTCACAACACATCAAAAAATAATAAAATTAAAAGATACATGAAAATACAAAAAGAAATATCTGCACAAATATCAAACAAAAGAGGCTAATGCTCCTTCTTACAATGTAAACAGAAATGCACACACACCTCTACAGAAAAATGGTCTACCACCACAAAACAATATTCAAATTCATTAATAAATAAAGTGCAATTTAAAATAGCAATGATACAGTTGTGGCCCTTTAAATAGTAATTTTAAAAATAAAAAGAATATGAGATTAAAAAAGATTTATGTAAAAAAAGGTGTTTCTTATGGGCATAAATTAGATATAAACTACTAAACTCACACTTGAAGTAATGTTTTAGTGACATCAGAATTCTCTGAAGATATAATTTAAGTGAAAGTATTCTAGTAAGTGTCCTGCAGAAACATTTTCCCCATTTTACTGAAATTCAACATATGATGGTTTTTTGCTCCATTTTACATACATCCATTCATTTACATTCCCTACTACAAGCCAGGTAGACATGGCTTTCTTTTCTGTGTTGCAATTATTTTCTACAACAACCCTATTAATTCCCTTATTAGAATAAAAGACATTTTAAAAATTACAAAGGAGGTGTAACCTAGGTGACTCAATGGTTGAGCATCTGCCTTGGGCTCAGTTCATGATCCCGGGGTCTTGGGATCGAGTCCTGCATTGGACTCCCTGCTCAGACGGGAGCCTGCTTCTCCCTTGGCCTGTGTGTCTCTGCCTTTCTCTGTGTGTCTATCATGAGTGAATAAAATCTTTTTTTTTAAATCACAAACGAAATTAGAAGTATAATTTTAAATTGTTTTATGGACAGAACACCCAGACATGTAGATTAAAGGTTTTTTTTTCAATCCTAAGAGTTAAAAGTCATAAAACAGTGATGTAACTTGTATATATGTAATGTGACAGTCTCCATATGACACTGATTAAGTATACTCCAAGACCAGAAAAGCATCGCTCAAAAGAACAGCACAATTTTACAGCATATATGAAATGATAAGGAAGGGTAAACACGAAGCACTGTGAAAGGTGTGGCAGCATGCATTTCGACTCAGGAAGTTAAGTAGGCAGGGAGTTCAAGATTTACCAACACTATTTTTGTACTGGGGATGGGCATGAGAAATGGCAATTGGAAAACAGGGCTCTGCCTCTTGCCTCACGTCTCTGCTGTCTTTCATCTCCCCTCTCCCCTGCTCCTTAAGGACTGGCTCCCCACATCCAATCTGGGTCTTTCATCCTCATCCTGATTCTTCTTGGGCACTTGCTTGCTCCTCCTATCATTAAAGTCCTCCGTCCCCATCCTTGGCCCTGCGTACTGCCCCCTCTCTTCAAGGAGACCAAGACCACTAAGGTCAGGCTCACCTTGGGTGTGGGCGCATCCCAGTTAAGTGCAGCTGATGCTGACCTTGCTCAGACTGACACCAGCCCACCTCATCAACTCTTCCTCCATCCTACCAGATGGAACTGTGCAGGTCATCTCTTTTAGAGGCATTTTCTCCTCGCTACCTGGTTAACAGACTGGCCAAGCATTCCTGAGGCTGCTATTTTTAAAAAGTATCACAAACTGGGTGGCTCTGACCAATAGAAATTCATTCTCTCATAGTTCTGACAGCAAGAAGTCCTAGATTAGGGTGCCATCAGGTCCATGCTCCTTCTGGAGATTCTAGAAAAAGATCATTCCTAGTCTCTTCCTAGTTTCTAGTGTTGCCAACAAGATTGGCATCCCTTGGCTTGTAGATGCATCACTCCAATCTTTGCTTCTATGGTCAACAATATTCTTCCCATGCGTCTCTTGACTCGGCTTTCTGTGTGTGTGCCTCTGTGTGCAAACTTTCCTATTCCCATAAGTAACCAGCCATTGGATTAGGATCTACCCTAATCCAGTTAAAACATCATCTTAACTTAATTCCTTCTGCCAAGACACTACTTCCATGTAAGATCGCATTCACAGGTAAGGGGGTTAGAATTTAGGGGATACAATTCAACCTACAACATATGTATAGTTACCACACTAAAATGATTTTTAAGACGTCATCAAGGTTTAAATGTCATATCCGTTTCATAAAGGATAGCTAACAAATTAAGAATATGGATCATTAGGAAAGAAGTAATCATTTTCTGGAAGGACTACCATCTCAGGACACTGGTAATAACTCAAATGAAATTAAAAATTAAGACTTCAGTAAAGATGTTGGAACATAAGAGATTTAAGAAAAAACCAGCCTTTTTCTGTTAACCGCCCATTGAGAATCTATTTAACGTTCCAGTTGGGGAGCTATTTGCATTAATGTTCCATGTTACAACATAATACTTTGCTTTATGTTTCCTTAAATTTGAGATTGCTACTTAGTTTAACTTCTTTACGGTAACATGAATTTCTTTTTTTGCCAAACACACTAAGGTACTAAAATATTATGAGCCCAGTGATTTTATATTATTGAACCAAGTAAAACTACCTAGCCTAATTGCAGACACAGTATTATTTTACATCATAATTTAGCAATGGTTGTTATGCTAAATCTCTTAACATTTCATTTTCACAAATATATGAGAAAAAGACAAGAACACTCTTCAAATCAAGTAAGAGAAGTATTACCTCATAATAAAGATATAAAATTAAGGAATAACAATAACCTCTTGCTGTTTTATGAGGCAATAATCTAGTTCCCAGCTCTATTTCAAGGCCATTCCCCCAGAAAAGGTGAATTCAAAAAGGAATAATAGCAACCCCACCCATTTCATGTTAGATTATTTCTCCTGCAGTCAGGTTCTCAGTATACAGAGAGAGTGGATGATGATATCATTTTCTTCAACCCTGCTCTAGAAGTGAGCTACAAAAGTCTTCTGTCTTAGACAATTAGAATTTAAAAAACCAACAATTCTTCTGGTTTAAATATATAATGAGAGTCATCTCTCAAGTCATAGGAAAATCCTCAGAAATGGAACACGGTACTGAGGCCTGGTCCAGGTGGTGGAGACAGCAAAGGGAAAAAGAAGATGTTGAGAGAGATGTGAGAAGTTTGTAGAGTGTGTGATGCAGCCCTCACCCTCAAGATCTGCCTTTCTAACAAAAGCTTCAGTGAAAACTAGATTGTCCAGGCCTGCTTTCCTCTGGCTGAGTAAACATGAACGTGAAGGGGGCGGCTCTCTGTGCCAAGGCTGGCACGGGACAAGGACCACAGCCGCACATGGGAATACTACACCTCTGGATGATGTGCACACATGGCACAGCCTCTGTCCAGCCATTAAAGCCAGAGACCTGGGCTTTGTCACAGACTCCTTGCCTACCCCTGTCCAATTCCCTAAGTTACAAAGTGCTGTCAGTATCCCACAGAGTTCACTCAAATCTCTCCATGTTTCTCTCCTCACTGCCATGACATCAACACAAGCCATCCATGGCCCTTGCCCAGAGGGGAGCCACGGCCTCCTGAGCAGCACCTTCTCTCCAGAGTTGCTCCCTGGACTTGACTTTGCACAGTGCCACCAGAGAGATGCTTTACAGTAGAGATATAATTGGATTTTCTTAAAACAAGTCAGAGCTTTACCCTACCTTTAGGATAAACCAGACATTCTTTCATTGGTCCTACCTGAAGTTGTGGCTGTATCTAGAAGAATCCCATGAAAGATAACCCCTAGTCAGCTGTCTCTGCTCCCTAGGGCCTTCTGCCTATCCCCAGTGGGAGAGCTTCACCTTCCTTCTCCCTGGGCTCCGTTCCACTGTACTTGCCATTCCCTTATCCTTAGCACTACCAACACAATCAGCACACAGCACAGAGCTCACAGTCAAAGGCTGGGACTGCCCCAGAGTCTCCGGGGGGGATGGGGGGGGGGGCGGTATATGCCCACTACAGGCTCTGCTGCCACACAAAGAAGGGAGTGGGGAAAGGAATATAACACCTACCCATGATCCACATGCCTTAGGGAAAGATATGAGACCGCATTTTACATGGCTGCCCAAACTCCGGTCCCAAACCCAGTGCAGATCCAGAGATGTGGAGGGAGGTGCATGGATAGATACCCATAACTATTGACAAAGCCCCCTTTAAACTTAGGTGGGGGCACTGAATAATCTATGTGCATGTGCAAAATTTCCTGGGCCAGGAGAGGGTATCCTTCTATTACATTCTGTCATTCAGAATGGCTAATCTATGGCTTCACTTTTAGATTTTTCAAAGGGCAAATACATTTCCAAAAACATACTGTGTTTGCCCACATGAGCCCATATTATAACTACACTGATCCAAATTTGGAATTCAGTACATAACCCTTTAGACGACACAGTTCTTTCCAGTTACACCAAATTACTTGTATCTAATGATGCATCACAATTCCTTCCTATCGCTTAGGATGTGAGCCTGGGAATGTAACAGGCTGGTGGTCCTCCTTTAGTGGCAAAATCACTCGGATATAAAACTCCTGGGGCACCTGGGGGACTCAGTCTGCTATCTGACTCTTGATTTCAGCTCAGGTCATGATCTCGGGATCATGATACGGATCCCCACATCAGGCGCCTCGCTCAGTGAGGGGTCTGCTTAAGATTCTCTCTCCCCCCACCCCTGCTCATGCCGTCTCTAAATAAATAAATAAATAAATAAATAAATAAATAAATAAATATAAAAAATCCTTATAAAACCAAACAAACTTGGGCACTCTTTATAGATGTGTGGAAAAACCTGGTCTGTTAGGGAGGGAGCAACAGAAGGAAGGTGACCCAGAAAGAGCAGCAAAGGAGAGGATGGTGAGTAAGTCCTGGCAAAACTGAAGGACCTGGATCTTATTACTCCTGAAGTTTCAACTGTTTCTGTGCCCTTCCTGCTGCTTGGCTATTCAATTCTGCCTTGGATTTCATGAGCTATCCTCACAGTGTTCAATTAAATTCCCTCTTTTATTAAGCATATTGCCCGACATAAAACTGCGATTGTACAGGAAGTCTAACAACTTACAATATCCTGACATCATTCAGATATCATGGCTGGAGCCAACTGTCCAGAGGGCACTGCTTTCACATACTGCACAGCAAGGTACCTCCACTGCCCTCCAATGCCACTGATGTGTCTGTGAAGCAGAGACAAGCCCTGGCCGGTCTCGGCAGCTCAGGCAGCAGGCCCATGAGGAAAGCCAACAGAACAAAGAACACGCAGCTCTAATCCTGCGGCCAACTGTTCAGAGGTGGACATGCGCATTCTTTGACTATGCACGTGACCCTTGTCCCTACTTGCACAAAAGGAAAACAGCAAAGGTGTCCAAGAGACAGATCTGGGTGAACAGTAATGAGCACTCTGTGCAGCTTCAATTGCCTTCCATGAAACCAAACTAAAAACTAGATGCCAAGCTATGTTGAACTGTTTTGTAGAGCGTGAACTTTGCAAAATAGTCACATTTAACACAAAATGTTTAATAATAATGGGGTTGATTTCTCATGCTATAATTCTCACCAGCTTAATTTCATGATCATCACCTGGGTCATTAGAGATAGGTTCATTTTTTGGCAATAGTCTTCCTGGAATTATAAATGATGATCACTTGACTTCCGACAAACAATGCCAGCCAAGTATTTCTATGTTGTTTGTGTTGATAATTGCTGCTGGTTGGCTAGTTATCCTAGGAAACACAGACCCATATAACTGGATGGTCCCAGAGATACAACTGAAAGAAATCTGAGCTTGAGCAACTTGTTACCCCTACAAACACTTGGGCAGACTCTGCAGGCTCAGGTGCTGCCTCTGCTGCTCCTCCCAACCAAACTTCACTATTATTCTGCTGAGCTTTTTTTGTGTGTGTGTGTGTGTACCCTGTAATGGTTCATCTAGCTCTGTTTGACCTGTAGCCTGGCAGGAAAACTACTTTTGCCTTTTCGCTCCAATAGTCTGTTTTTTCAGCCATAAACCTCTCTTCCATACCTAGGAAACTTTTCTGATGAAGAATATATTGACCCTATGTATTACTTAACACACATCTGATGACTTTATGCCGCTCTTGAGGAAAATTTGACACTTTGAAAGAATTTTAAAACATAGCTCCTGGGATCCCTGGGTGGCGCAGCGGTTTGGCGCCTGCCTTTGGCCCAGGGCGCGATCCTGGAGACCCGGGATCGAATCCCACGTCGGGCTCCCGGTGCATGGAGCCTGCTTCTCTCTCTGCCTGTGTCTCTGCCTCTCTCTCTCTCTCTCTCTCTCTCTGAGTGTGACTATCGTAAATAAAATAAAAAAAAAAAAAAAACATAGCTCCTAAACTTAGTATTCACCTCTTGATATCCTAGAGGTACAAAAGATAGTTTTCTTAGTGGGAATATAAATGTAGTGATTCCGAATAAACATCTCTAAATAAAACAGTCTGTACTGAGTCCTTGTTTTACCACTGGATAATGGTATGGCCTTACAATAGGTCATGAATGCCTCTAAATATTATTCTCTTCCTATTTTATGTATTGTATTATATTTTGTTGAAATTAAATAAAATCAGTACTTCAAAAATACAAGCCATTTGATTACTCATGACAGAGTGAGAAAAATATTTGCTTTTTTATTTTGCCTTCTATATAATGAATTAAAACATTTTAACATTTTTACTGTACAGTAAGTACAATTTCTTATGGAAATGTAATGATTTTAACTCTGCTCTACTAAGAATATTATATTAATCAGTGATCTCCAGAAGATGCATTAACTACCTATATATTTAGATAGTAGTCAAAAGTCACCAGTCCTTGACCAATTCTCTGAACTTACATTAAGTTTATAAAAATGAACATCTTAACTACATTATTACCATTTACTGCTTTTCAGTTTGCCATTCTACATAACATCAAAGTTGTGACTAGTTTCTTTAGTGTTGAGAGATTGATGCTTCTGGTAACAGAATTATAGATGGGTGTGTGAAAGAGAAAGGAAAATATTTTCAGAAAAGAAGTTTGAATTCATTAAAGCAGGAGTGAGAAACTAGATTATTAGTGAACAAATCTTGATTATTACTATATTTTGGTATCACTAAAATGTGAACACAGGATAGGATGTGTCATAAAATTACAACATATCTACTTTGGATTTTTTGAAAAACAAGATTAATAGTCATCAAATTTAAAGAGCAACTTGAAGGCCATTACAGAGATCTAGATAAGAAATCAAGCAAATCTGAACTGATGTGATGGCTGAAAGGCACCTAGAGAAAAGGTGGATATGCAGGATAACATTAAAGACAAATCAAAAGGACATAGGAAATAAATATGACTCCTAAGGCAAATATAACTTGCTGGTGTCACACCATGGTTCCTGAAAAATGTATCATATGGAAAAGATGAGAGGAAAAGATATTTTTGTTAGTGTGTTGTTTCTGTTGTCATTATCTTCATCGATGGAGATGGAGATGGGCAGGAAATAAAAGTGGCAATGTATAAAAAGAAAATCTGAGAATTCTGTCTCTTTTATCGAAAGAAGGCTAGAAAACTCAGCCCACCATCTGACTCAGTGAGGAAGCCTGTCTTATGATGGAATCTTTGGGAAGAGAGTAAAAGAAAATAATTACTTGAGATAAATCAAAAAATCAAACCCTCAGTCTTGCTCAAATGCAAATTCTAAATTGTTATTGCATTTCTGGTATGGAAACCTCAAACCAAAAAACTAAAATCAAGACTGATCCAGAGGCTTGAAATCCCTAGACGCCAGGGGATGTAAATGCAAGATTATCCCATAGGACAGAAAGGATTCTGAGAGTATTCATCAAAATTCTCAAATTCATCAAAAATGATAAGCTACATAAAGACACTAAACACAATACAGACAGCAGATGCAACAACAGGGAAACTGGGATTCAAAATCTAAGATTATAGGACAATCTGAAAAATGTAAGTATGCTTAAAACAAAGAGACAGAAGGAAAGGAAAGAAAGTTGAAGGAATCACACTATAAAAAATAAATACATAAACTTGGGGAAAAGCTATACAAAATGTTTTCTTAGTATATGCCCTGAAATCTTAAAAAAGAAATGAATGACTTACATAGCAAATCTGCAAAATAGAAGATGTAAATAAATTAACAAAAATACTCAGTATCCAGACCCTTAAGTGAAATTAATAGCAACAAACAATAACAACATAAACACTCATTTTTCTCTCAAATTTTCCACATTACCAATTTCTCAGGAATCAAGGTGTGACAACTTAGAGCCATCTTTTTTTTTTTATTTTGTGGGTGGTACAGAACCCAATATATAACAAAGTAAACACAAAGAGATATAAAATTTTACAAAAAATTTGACTAATCCAGAGCCAAGTTACTTGTTTGAATTGTGTCTACAGTGAATATTAGTTAGGGATTTAATTATATATGATGTCACTTGCCTTCCTAAAACTTCAGACACTTGAAATTTTTTTTTACAGAGTTTTAATTGAGGCTGGATCCACAAAAATTAGAATACCTTCTTCCCTCTCAATAAATTCCCCTTTAGCATCAGAGGATAAAAGCATTCCACTGGCTTCATAACTGCATTCAAAGTAGAATCACATTAACAAAACACTGTCATTATAGCTTCTAAAAATCCAAGAACATTTTAAAGGGTAAAGATAGATTTCAGAAAACAATATCTCGAATAAAATTGGTGTTGTTCAATTCCATATTGTGCTTCCTTACTCTATGTTCTGACTTCAAGAGAAACTTAGAGGATATGAATGGAATCTAAAAAATCTTATTTCTTGGTCTTGGGGTCATGAGTAATACAAAAATAAGTGTGGTTTATTTACAAATTGATCATATGAGTGTCTATAGATAGAATATTTGAAACATCTTAGTACCAGTAATAGAACCACCTCCCTCTCTTTCCTTCTTTCCATTTTTCCTTGTATATTAGTTTTTAAATCTACCTTTCAGAATTTCCACTCTATTCCACCCACCAGAGACACAAAGCATAAGCGGAATCCTGCTTTAATATATATGGCAGGCTGGGGGATCCCTGGGTGGCTCAGCGGTTTAGCGCCTGCCTTTGGCCCAGGGCACAGTCCTGGAGTCCCAGGATCAAGTCCCATGTCAGGCTCCCTGAATGGAGCCTGCTTCTCCCTCTGCCTGTGTCTCTGCCTCTCTCTCTCTCTCTCTCTCTCTCTCTCTCTCTATCATGAATAAATAAATAAAATATTAATATATATATATATGGCAGGCTGTTAGATATTAAGTGAGCGCTATCATTCACGTCACCCCTAAATCTTTTTACTTCAAGTTAAATACCCCTAGTTAATAAGACCACATCTTTGGGCAGCCCCAATGGCTCAGCGGTTTAGCGCCGCCTTCAGCCCAGGGCGTGATCCTGGAGGCCTGGGATGGAGTCCCATGTCGGGATCCCTGCATGGAGAGAAGCAGGCTTCTCCCTCTGCCTGTGTCTCTGCCTCTCTCGCTTTCACTCTCTCTCTTTCTCTCTCTCTCTCTCTCTCTGATGAATAAATAAAATAAAATCTTAAAAAAAAAAGATTAAAAAAAAATAAGACCACATCTTTAACAAAATAAAGTCCTTGTTTCCCAACAGGGATTATGGGAGAACGCACTCAGCCACAATCGCTGGAAATGTGTAATTGCCTAGGAAATGCATTAAATGGAAGACAGATATGAACCAGGTCATAGGGCATCATTATTTTTAAAACATTCAATTATAAATTGACATTAAATTATTACAGATCAGCATTAACGTATACCAAATATCACATTTATACCCAGACAAAAATGAAAAGGAAATCCAATTAGCTGAAATGGAAATTAATGGCAATAAATTTTCAAAGCAGTGAGAACAAATTACCTTAGGATTCTGGTGTTTTTTTTTTTTTAAGTTTTTTTTTATTTATTTATGAGAGACACACAGAGAGAGAAGCAGAGACATAAGCAGGCTCCATGCAAGGAGCCCAATGTGGAACTCGATCCGGGGACTCCAGGATCACACCCTGGGCTGAAGGCAGGCGCTAAACTGCTGAACCACCCAGGGATCCCCATGTTTGCTGGTTTGTTGAAGACCTAACTATTCTTTGGGAAAATTAAAGGAAAAAAAAACTAATGTTTAAGCTACTGGAAGGTCTACTTTGCCCAAGACTTGGATGTGCCTGAGCTTGTTTGTAAAATCTATGGGTTAGGCTCCCAGGGTTCCAAATGCTCTTAGGCCTGAGGAGCCTCCTGGGAAAGAACTCTTCCAAGGAAAGAGCTAGTGAGCCATAAGGCTGGAGCTAAGTCTGAGTACTAAGTCTCAGGGCCGCAAGCTAAGAACAAGAAAATAAACAAGCCAACCAAAAAAAAAAAAATGTCACTAAATTCTGTAGAAGAGGTAGAGGGCAGATGGTGTATTATTTGGATCCTTTCTTACAGGGGTATGGTGCTGGGGGAAGGTACTGGATACTTTCCTCATTTGAAGTTACTTATGGACCAGCTGTTCAATCAAAGAAAAGTGAGGTCTGGCCCAGAAAAATACTACTTTCTTTAAATATGACTCTTATAGCTTAGGGGGAAAAAAGTGGGAGTGAAGAAAGCTTGGGAAAAAAACTGGTTAAACTATTAAGGAAAAGATCACAATAAATAAGAATTAAAAGTGTGAGACTTGAAACTCCAGAAAATGACAGAGAAGCAGAATAATTTGCCCCCTCTTGATCAAACTAAATGTGAGAGATTGTAGGGATGTGGACACTGGTCCTTTCCATACTCTTGAAGGGTAGTGTGGTTTCTTCTGGCCATCATTCTGTGCTCCAGGCCTCGCTAGGGCCACAGCCTACTCCTTCTTCAAGCCCCAAACTATATTAGTTCCTTAAGAGGCTTCAGGTGCTTCTCATAGAACTTCTGTGGCACACACTTGGATAGTCCAATTTATTGTTTAATGCCTTATTTTCTCTTGCATGGTCATGAAAAAAATACAATGTTTCTTTGAAGAAAACATCTAAGATATATAAATTCAAATATTATTTGCACTCCCTATGTCAAGACTGTATCTTGAAAAAACATGGACTCCTATATAATGTATAAATTAATGAGTGAATGAATGGACTAGCAAATAAACAAATAGGTAAATAAGGAAACACTCCTAAGGCACAAGTCAGGAAATAGATAATTTCAGTTTCATGAAGTTGCAGGTTCAATCAAGCAAATGGAATCGTAGATTTCCATGCCTGCCATGACTCAATGTATGGCTTTGGGAAAACCTTGTAATTTCTCCATACTTCAGTTTCTCACCCTATAAAAAGAGTATATTGCTTGAAATTCAATTCCCTCACAGCAGTGACGGTATTGATTCAACATTTATAAAATTTTTTTTAGCTTCCCTGATTAATAGGCAAAATACTGCGGTAGTTGCATAATACGCTTTCCAAAAAGTATAAAGGTAACTAGTCAAATCTAATGTAAAAGGATATCTGAAAAATCAATACCAGTCATATTTATTACTTCTCCATTCCATTTGCTAAGTCATAAAAATTACTTCTAACAGAAAAAGTGTCAAATTAATATTCAAGCCAGTTGAAGTGTTATCATCATAGGTTTACCTATTTTTGGGGGGTAGGGAGTTGTTTTGTTTTTCCAGGCTGCCCCCACATGTTTATATGGTACAGTCAGGAATGTTGGGCATGGTTTTGAAGGCCTCTAGCGTATTCGCTGGTTTCTGGCATTCTAATGCACTCTACTCTTATAACCATAAAAGTACTCTTGAGTGCTTCTGGAAATATATAACAAATCCTTAATCAATTTAAGAGTGTTTTAACTGCATACATGAAATTTCTTGGGAGGAAAATGTTAGCTATTCTACACACATATAGTACTTAAGTTAGCAAGAGAGTTCCTTCTCAAAGGCACAAAGAAGTTTCCCCATAGTAATATAATTTTCAGTTTTATGTGCATAAGTCCTATTGAATCCCTTAGAATAACAGGAAATTCTGCGGGAAAAAAACCCACAAAAATTGATAGTCATATTTATCCAATGCTAGAGGAATAAGTTAGCTATTTTGAATTGGATTACTCCTTTAATGCAATAGATAACCACTAAAGGTTAACCAGAATCTTAATTAACCAGAAATTGTAGGAGCTAAATATTCTGGACACAGAACTTTCTACAGTGTAGACTCTAAGAATAAAGTCAACTGATTAATACACTTCATTTTAAACTTCATGTATCATACGACTTTAGCCGGGACTTGAGTAGCAATTCTCTGGACTTTGATACATTAACTTTAATTTGCACATTAAACAGATTATAACATTTCAGAGATTTGCAAATTAATACATTGATAAGAAAACCAATATTTTGATATACAGTAATAATTATCCACATATATTCAGAACGGAGTAACCTCTTTTCTAATAATACAATGTCAATACCTTTCACTTACATGTTAAAAACTATAGTAATAAAAAAAAACTATAGTAATAAAAGTAAGGTGATTAGAATCATGCCTGGCACATAGTTGGCTCTTAATAGAATAATAATACATAACTCCTCATAAATTCTCATCAACAATATCTGAGTTAGAGCCATTTCTCCTAATAATTCTTATAATATTTTATACTAAGTGAAAACATGTCACAAACATGAGTTACTGTTTTTCTCTTCCTACCAATTAAAGAAGTATGAATATATACAATAATTATTCATATAACTCAGTTCTAACAACTCTTAAGTGAGATATTAACTATATATAACTTAGATTTGTTATACATGGGGTTAATACAATTATTTGCTCTCATCAGTGAACTCTTCCAATTGGTGTACGAGTCTCAAGGAATTTACTATACTATAAGCCTCCTTATGAATCAGAGCACAATTACCATGTTCAATTAAGCATAAATTTTTGTTCTTGGCTTTTATGAGAAACAGGCAAGCATCATCATAGGGATGCAAGGTGTTGTAACTTTTTTGAAAAAATGTTTTGGCACAATCTATGTAATATACACATATTCTTCCACCTATTAATTCTATGTCTAGAGTTTTACCTACAGGAATTTTGGGTAGATACACAGAGAGTTATATAAAAACCACCACAGCAACACTCTTTGTAATAGTAAAAATCTGCAAGCAACCTAAATATATACTAAAAAGAGAACAGTTAAATTATAAAACATACACATTAATTAAATAGGAGATCCAAAATCATATGCACTGATGTGGAAAGTATTGAAGATACAAAGTATCAAAATAAAAACAAGTGTAAAATAAAAATAAATTTTAACCTCACATAGTTCTTACACTTACACATGTATAGAAACAAAAGTCTGAAAGGAAGTGCACTAAAGTGTAACGATTAACTCGAATTTGTGGAATATGGAGGAAATCAATAAAGTGAGGGACATCCACTTTTTACTTTAAATACATCTGTGTTTTTTAGCTTTTTATTACCATAAAACATACATAAATCAAAAGTACACAGCTGATAAATACTAAATAAGCAACCTCATGGTACCAATCAGACCATGATAAAGACCATTTATCTGCATACCAGGAGCCTCTTTTCTTCCAGTCATTCCCCTCAAAATAGTTTCTATCATATCTGGGTTTTTTTTTCATATCTGTTTTAATATGTTACAAAGCATATGAATTCTTTTCTTTAAAAAAAAGGATTTAAAAAAAATATTGCTTCAGCAGCACAAGTTTCCTTTTTTGAATGTTAAATACACCCAGCAGGTTATTCAAAGAAATCAATTTAAAGTATACTCTGGGGGGATCCCTGGGTGGCGCAGCGGTTTAGCGCCTGCCTTTGGCCCAGGGCAGGATCCTGGAGACCCGGGATCGAATCCCACATCGGGCTCCCGGTGCATGGAGCCTGCTTCTCCCTCTGCCTGTGTCTCTGCCTCTCTCTCTCTCTGTGTGGCTATCATAAATAAATAAAAATTTAAAAAAAAAATAAAGTATATTCTGAACATTTTCAGGGTCTTTCCTATACGAACGGAGTTATTCCTCACAACTCCACAAGGCAAGAGGCAAGTATTATTATTACCCCTGTGTGCACACTCTGGAGCTATTATTACCCCTGTGTGCACGGCAGCTCCGTAAGAACTTCCCCAAGGCTCCTCCAAGGAGCCGACACACACAGATGTAGTCTGCGTCCAAGATTTGCAACTCCTTGTCAGAACCAAAGGAAAATAAAGGAAGTAAGACAAGAAAGTTGGGAGCACCAGGGTGTCTCTGGGACGAGGTCCTCTTTTTAGCTCCCTTTTGAATACATCACTTGACGTCTCTAATTCAACCCCTTACTGCAAAATAGAGTTGAGGTAAATTCCTCTTCTGATGTGATTCTGAAAATAATGTGACCCACTAAACTAGAGAGCAAAGACGCCTCCTCATGATGTAGTGCAATCACATACTGCATTCAGAAGTGACTCATACAAGGAAATACAGCCACAATTTTTGAAACTATTGGAAACAATAATTTTAATTTAATGTTATTTTTGGACACAGGAGGGTTTTTTTCCCCCTAAATAAGCAAGTTGGTGGTTTTGAAGGGTCTTGCTCATCTTTTTGTGGAAAATGCCTAAAAACAAACCACTAAAAACTAAACAAAAAATTTTCCTTCCTCAATTGTGCCTGGAAAAAGACCTAACTTCTCTCACCAAAAGGCCACACATACTTTAACAGACACATCTGGGATTTCTGGACCCCATATTTTGAAACAATGACATAAACAAATACAGAACACACTTGCTCTCAGATGAAATCCATAATTCTGAGGGTTAGAAATTCCTCAAAATAACATGAAGTGTGTCTCCGCAGCAAGCAGCCAGAGAGGCCAAAGTTTGCTGCTGGAGAGAAGTAGAAGTACGACGACTATAAACCTCAACTAGAATCTGTCTTTTTGATTTGTTTATTCAAAATTCAAGTTCATGCCGGATATATCTTTTCTTCTTCTAGAAAATCAATTAATACCTTAGTACAAATGATGCTTTAAATAAGTTAGCATAAAAAATAACCAATAAAATTCCTTCCAAAACTATAAGGAATAAAGAATCAGTGTCCAAACTATAAGCAGGATCTTCTTTGTAGCTGTCTGGCTTCGGATGCGAGCCCTTTGAAGACACACGTGGAATAGTGCAGTTAGTGAATTTCTATCGAAACGCCCAGGTGCTGGCACTGCAGACACAGAGATAGGATCTCTACCCTCTGTGAGTCCAGGTCTCTCTAGAAGACCGATTCGCATATAATTAGCCTCAGCACAATATGCTTTTATATCAACAGCCCCCCAAAAGGTGTATTACAAAGAGAAAAAAATGAAATCTGCATGAACCTTAGGGAAGGCTTCCCAGAGGAGGTGACATCTGAGCTAAGCCGTGAAAAGTAAGTAGAGTTCTGTCCAGGTAGGCAGCAAAAGAGTGAGGGGCAATTAGTTGAAGGGAGCTGGAGCAGTGGAAGGCAAAGGTGGAGAGAGTACCCCAGGGAGAAAAAAAAGGAAGTGCCTAATTGTATTTTATAACATAGAGCATTCACAAAAATAGCTAAGTCTTACATTAGGACCCACTCTACAAAGAATGCTTTCTGCTTTCACATATCAGAAAGCAGATATGTGACCTGAATTCTTGGAGGAGGAGAGTCCCTAATTTATGAATCCAAGGATTCCTTAGGAAAAATAGACCCTCTGGTTTGTTGGCTGTTCTCTAATGAACAGGCTTTTTATTCAACATCAGGCATGAAGTGTCTGAATGGACTTGAGTTTTGCTCTGCCTTCTGTGGACTTCTTGTCAGTGCATGGGGCAGATTCACAATGTAAGCCCCTGACTTATGACCGTCCCTTAAGTCCCCTGGAATGGCCCCTCACCTGTCACGGGGTTGCCCAGAACCTTTATCTCTCTGCTAACAAGTAGCTGTGCAAGGTCACTCTCCTCTTAGAAAACAGAAAGACACTCTGATCCATACAATAGGGTATTTTTGTAGCCACTTCCCCCTCTTAAAACTACATTTCAAAAATTAAAGCATAAATGAAAAGAGAGGTATGAGATAAACAGAAAGAGTATGTTTTTAAGTACCTCTGCCCTGCCTGCTTGAGCATCAGTTAGTAAATGATGTGAAATCCCTATGTCAGTTTGACTGCTTCCAGGTAACATGATTACCTGCCTAATTTAAAACCACTAAATCAGGGATCCCTGGGTGGCGCAGCGGTTTGGCGCCTGCCTTTGGCCCAGGGCGCGATCCTGGAGACCCGGGATCGAATCCCACATCGGGCTCCCGGTGCATGGAGCCTGCTTCTCCCTCTGCCTGCGTCTCTGCCTCTCTCTCTCTCCTCTCTGTGCATTCTCATAAATAAATAAAAAATCTTTAAATAAAATAAAATAAATAAATAAAACCACTAAATCAGACAATATATATGTGTGGAATTTCCGGTATCTTTGCACTTACTAATGAGATGGAAAAAATTATGTACTGTTTAGACCTCATACGAGTATTAGTACAATCACATACTTAGAATACTAATTGTTTCATACTTCAAAATAACTTTCACATTCAACCCAAAACTCATGTAGGTAAAGTCATCCTCCCTAATTTTATGTTAACATTCTACTTTTCCATTTTGCTTCTTTAAGTCATCTTCAAACATTTTTTCATGGAAGCCTACCCTAGGCAGAGGTCAGAGGTGGTATTCAGACCAGTCACATTTACTTACAGTCAACTACAGATCAGGTCATAGATAAAATGGCTGTCAAAATTAAACCTAAAGAATTCTAGAACATAAGTTTGAATTGGGTAATTCATCACAGGAATGCTTACATGTGATATTTTTATTTTCAGTTTCATCAGGTTGTGCCAATGTTACTGAACTCAAGATACTGAAATTGTGGTACAAACTGAAAGCTCAGACATATTTCATGGGAAGATGTTCCATGACAAATGAACAAATGATTTTATTAAGTATTATAATCTTAGGCAGTTGCGATTATAGCCAACTTTGCTTTTTCTGATACTACAGACTATAAATAAAAGTTTCTTATTACTGAATTATTTATCTTTGGAAAAATAAGTAATTGCCATTATTAAAAATGAATCAAGGGATCCCTGGGTGGCGCTGCGGTTTGGCGCCTGCCTTTGGCCCAGGGCGCAATCCTGGAGACCCGGGATCGAATCCCACGTCGGGCTCCCGGTGCATGGAGCCTGCTTCTCCCTCTGCCTATGTCTCTGCCTCTCTCTCTCTCTGTGTGACTATCATAAATAAATTTATTTTTTTTAAAGATTTTATTTATTTATTCATGAGAGACACAGAGAGAGGCAGAGACACATGCAGAGGGAGAAGCAGGCTTTTTGGAAGGAGCCTGATGTGGGACTCGATCCCAGGACCCGGGATCATGCCCTGAGCCAAAGGCAGATGCTCAATCGCTGAGCCACCCAGGGGTCCCTAAAAAAAAATTTTTTTTTAATGAATCAAAAGTACCTACTAATAATATTTTAAAAATAGAAAAAATAGATATTAAGGTGAGTCAAACAAACATCTACATCTTATATAGTTTTCTAGGTATTCTGCTCTCCCCACTCGTATATTATTCCTGGAAAAATAAATATGTTGAAAATAGTCAATCTGTATAAAGCTCACCTGTAAATCCTCTCTATATAAAGTTTATCTATCTACACAGACCAAAGAGAGTTGTTTGATTTTGTTACTTAAACTTAAGAGGAAGGTATAAAGATTCTCCACGCCTGCCTGGAAGTAGAACAATTCTCTCATACAGATGCCTGGAAATCTTCTGGCTTTAACAAGTGGTCTTAAGATCTGCTTTGGTTGTGGGGTCTCAACTGGAGAAAATTGTGCTTCCAGAAGATGTCTGGCCATGTCTGGAGATGCTGTCATTACTTGGGGAAGGGGTGTTGCTGTGGGTACGGACTGGGGATGCTCCTTAACACTCCATAATATAGCAGACAGCCACACACACACACCCCCAACAAAGAATTATTGAGCCCAAAACATCAATAATAAGAGGTTGAAAACACCTGAAACTAATGTAATACTGTATGTCAACTATTGGGAAACACAACTTTGGGAAACACTGTATATCAACTATTGGAAATACTGGTCTGCATATATTGTAGGTTCCAGCATAACATCAATATTAGTATATGTTTTTAAATTACAGATGCATCTGGCAGTTCCAGGTAAGCCTTAAAAACAGGGCCTTACCAATAATTTTAACTTACTTTCCTCACTCAACCCCACTCTGCTATATAGTCATTATATCTGAATCTAAGGACGGAGTGATAAATTCTAGAAACAGAGGAGCTTATAACCCCCTATTGTCTCTGCAGAGATAAGAATCATAGCATTATTTAGAGTTATCTTAAGTTTACATTAAGTTCATCAAACCTATTGTCAATTGAAAAATATACAAATTATTTTAATTGGTACCTTCAGGCTGAGAAAAGCAACTGAGGAAACTTAAATATGGACTATAAAATAAAAGTACCATTACTTAATGTACTCAAAATTGCTCAGGGAAGTTGAGGAACTCCATAAATCAAACCCTTCACAAAATTCTAGATTACTACATGTAGAAGTATTTGTTAAGAAATTCTGTGCAACATAAATGGCCAAACCTCAGTTTCAAGCACCTCTAATGTCTTCTCTTTGGGCTCCAAATACAGCCTCAGATTTGCCAAGATCACCCAAGAATGCCAAATTCATACCTGGACCAAGTTTATAGTCCCCAGTCTATGGACTCCAAAATGACTTCTAGCTCTAAATATTTATGAAAATTTTTGATTAATGGAGAATAACAATAATAATCATAATAGCTGATACTCAGACACTATTCTAAGTACTTCACATATATTTACTCACTGAATTCTAAGAAGAAACTTATAAAGTATATGTTCTATTCCATATCAGAAAACTGAAACAAAACCAATTTAAGTAACATGCTTATCACTCTAGAGTCTTTAGTATCAAAGCTTGGGTTTGAATGCAAGCAGCCTGGCTCCATATTCTTTGTACTTAACCACTTGCTATAAAAAGAATTGAGTCCCTTGGATTTCAAGTGCTATAAAATACTTGTATCTTCAGAGATCTTCAGGATCCTTGGCTTACTCACTGGTAAAGTCATATGGAAAATAAATACATGCATACACACATACATGTAAGCTGGGCCTGGATTCAGACCTGTAATTCTACTGGGTTAATACAAAAATCCCTGAGGTTCTTCTTAAGGCTGGCCTGTAGTCTTACGGTCATGGCTATCCCCACTCTTCCCAATCTCATGGCAGAGGATGCCCAGTGCCACCATCACAGCTCTCATCCCCATTTTTTTTTTTAAGATTTATTTATTTATTCAGAGAGAGAGAGGGGGGGGCAGAGACACAGGCAGGGGGAAAAGCAGGCTCCATGCAGGAAGCCCGACATGGGACTCGATCCCGGGTCTTCAGGATCACACCCCAGGCTGCAGGCGGCGCTAAACTACTGCACCACCAGGGCTGCCCCTCATCCCCATTTTCTTTATGCATTCACTCAACAGAAACTTACTGGCCCCTACTCACTGGAGATATGGAAATGACAAATGCCAGTAAATTCTCAGTCTAGAGCAAGATCTAAATTCATGTAATCTATTACATGTCAATGTGGCAAGTGCTGTGCTAAAGGTAGAAACTGAGTGCTTTGGCATCAAAAAGGAAAGAAACATCCAACTCGGCCTTTGGAAGACAGATGAACTTACCAGAAGAGGTAACATTTTATGTCTGTGGTCTTGAAAAAGAAGTAAAAAATAAAGTTTCAGGGGCAGAAGAGATGTCTTGCAGGTAGAAAGAATCACATGCACAAAGAAATGAGGTGGAAATGATGAGAGTGTATTTATCTGAGAACTGCAGTTCTCCATACAGCTAGAGATTCTTGTGACCAGGTGCTAACAGATGAGAATAGCAACCTGAGCAAGGTTCTCAGCATGGAAGGGCCTGTGCTCCCTGCTAAGAATTCTGGAATTATCTTAGAGGCAAGAGAAAATTTCTTGAAGAATTTTAAGTCAAGGAGTGACCTGAAAAAAAAACTGTGAACAAATGTGATTGAACATTCAAGGGATGGAGAGAAGAGTTTTGGAATGGTTCCAGCATAGTCCAGGACGGTCCCTCAGGACTAAACCAAAGACAGTATGACCAAGTGTGTATAGGACATGTGTCCACCTAAAGCTAATATGATAATCTGAGAATTAAACTGTGATCTTGGTTATCATGGTTAATTCAGTTAATATTGTTAACCATTCCTTGTGAATGGTATATGCCAAGAAAAAGTAAAACTTATTTTAAGAGACTAGCAGCCTCAAAGTCTTCAAAATTAACATAAAGAAAACCTATTCATCACACTCTAACTTTTTTTTAAAGGTTTTATTTATTTATTCATGAGAGACACACAGAGAGAGAGAGAGAGAGAGAGAGAGAGAGAGGCAGGGAGAAGCAGGCTCCATGCAGGGAGCCGGAGGCAGGACTTGATCCTAGCACCCCGGGACCAAGCCCCGGGCCAAAGGCAGGTGCTCAACCACTAACCCACCAAGGCATCCCAGTCTCACTCTAATTTTTGCATGTCTTTAGCAACACTAAAAATAAGAAAGCACTTAAAAAGCATGTCTATGTACCCAGATTTTTGCTAGGTCTCTTGATGAATGAAACCTGGAAAATCTAAAGGCAATGATCAAGGAGACAAAACAGACCTAATTAAAATTCTTTTTGGGTCAACTAAGGAAAAAAGAAAAACGGTAGCATCATCTGAACACCTGAAAGTTCATGTAAAAAATTTAGTCGTGCTGCCATTCTTGATGGAATTTTTGAGGTCTGCATTCTTGAGTTACGTACTAGAAGCAAAGTTTGAGAACACAGAAAACCTGCAAAAGGGAAACTGAACATGACTCACCCACTTGTGATTAAATCTGGCTAGAATTACTTGAGTCATAATCATACATGAACATATATTTGCATTTAAATATAAACTTTTAAGTGAAAAGAATTAGCTAATTCAGAAACCTGCTGACTCCCCAAGTCATCATCACTTTCAACACAATGGACATATTAGGTTAGAAGTATTCAATCTCTGAGAACATTTAGGTCTTTTCAAATTCTTTAACATCGGGGAGTTCAGAGTCAAAGGTGAACTGTAATGAATAGATCACTCCATGGGGTATATACAGAGGTCTGTGAATTGTGTATATGACCTTCTGGAGAATAAGCTCTCCCAGCATGTGGTACACTTACTTGATTAAGTATAGAATTTCAAATCGAATGCTATTGCTTTTGTGAGTAGAATTAAACTTAATAGCATATGAATATAAATTTTTATGATTTAATTGTAGCCTTCACTAGAAATGTCCCTTTCATTTTAGAAAGAAAAGAGGAAAGAATCACAGAAACAGCAGCAATAATTTACATGAAAAACTAAGGTCACATCAATTTAGGCCACTGCTAATATTTCTTCATAAAGTCTTTGAGGGAAAAAGATACTCATAAGAGTATCTTGTATGTAAGACTGTGATGGGCCTCATTCAGACCTGTACATCTATGCGGGAAACGTACTGACTACTTTTATTATTTTCTAAGTCCTAAACTGAAATAAAGCTGCAGATTGGTTGATAAGAATATTCAAGTAATACTAAGGTAAAAAAAAAAAAAAAAAAAAAAAAAAACAGTAGCATCATCTGAACACCTGAAAGTTCATGTAAAGAATTTAGTAGTGCTGCTATTCTTCACAGAATTTTTGAGGCTTGCATTCTTAAGTTACCTACTAGAAGCAAAGTATGAGAATACAGAAAACCTGCAAAAGGGAAATTCAACATAACTCACCCACCTATTACACTAGACATACCTTTTGCCCACCTATTACACTAGAGAGACTTTACGGTATTTGAGAGTTATTTTTATTTTGTTTTTTAGTAGATGACATGTTAACATACTACAGCAGGTACTGTGAATGGACCCCCTTCTTCAAGGACCCTTTTGCAGTGATTTTCACACATTCGCACACTAGAAGACCCTTACAGAGATTCTGGGAACCAGCAATGGTTGGAGGGCGTTAGTGAGTGATTCACGGGCCACCCACATTCTATTTCACTCAGGGAGGGCAGTGAATATTTCTCCAGTGGGCACAGTGTCAGTTTTCACTTGAATAAAGGGGCCTGTGGCTCAATACACAAATAAATTAAAAATGAAAACCACTGTGTTAGTGAAAAAAGACATGCAAGTTATAAAACAGATTATCAACAGCAAAACAAAAGTATTAACCTGGAGAAAACCCTAAAAATGTAAAGTCTGATATGATATCCATGCAAACTTAAAGTATTTCCAAAATATGGGTGACCCCATTATAATTTAAACTTGCCTCTAGAAATGTATTATGCGGTTCTTATTAGCTGGTTCAACATAAATGTGTAGATTTGAGATTCATAACCAGCATTCAGGCTTGAAACAACAACAACAGCAACCAAAACTCTGTAACCTTGATAGCATCTACCAATGGATGAGACTTGAAAAGCAGAGGAAAATTCTACATAGAAGTTAAATACTAAAAAAAAAAAAAAAAAAAAAAAAAATCGGTCATACGTTCCTGACATTTGAGAAGCGTTCTCCAAATTCAGTCATTTGCCACCAACCTTCATGATTTTGGCTATTTCAGCCAAGCCTTTGCTCACTGTTACTTCATCTGCTTCTTTAAATAGGGACTTTCTAAAATTTGATTTGCTTTACTTCAATACTTTTTTTTGCCCTTTTCTTCCACAATATTATCTGTGAAAGTATAGGTTTAATATGAAATTTTATGTATTTTTCTAATACCCTTAGGAATAAATACATAACTAATATTATAAAAATAAAATTTTTGTTTGGAGACCACCTGAAATGAACTTCTATCTGGCTGGTGGAAGCAACTGCCCATTGTAACCCTTAATGATAAGGACTCTGAAGTCAGACTACAGGATTGGGATCCTGACTGCATTCCAGAGCATAACTGGGTCTCAGTTTCCTCACCTGTAAAATGGTAATAATAAAAGAAACAAATTTATAGCATAGTTGAAAAGATAAAATTAAGCTAATCCACGTAAACACCTTAAAGTGTTCTGCATAAAGTAAAGCCTCAGGAAATGTCAGCTATGGTGTTATGATGATGATAATGATTGACAGTGGTAATGATTGATGACAACAATGGTGAGGACTTACACAGAAAAAATTACAAGTGTATAAAAATGAATCTGACAATTTCTACTTTAGAATATACTTCTTTAAGATATGAATATACTTAAGAAAATATGCATGAGGTGTGAAATTTCAAAATAGCTATTCAATATTGGTTTAATGCAACTTCACTTTCAAAGTATTCCAATGTGATCACAGCAATCAAACTGTGCCTAAAATTTTTAATCTAAAATTATCTACCTGTGAATGAATAAGATTAAAAAAAAATCCTAACATGATAATATAGGTCTTTTTCCCATGCCCCAAAAGTACACCAAAATAAATGTACTTAACCATAAATAAAAGTTTTAAAAATATGATCATGTTGTATTAAAATGTTTCACATGGAGAAAAAAATTAGAATTCCTGACACATTAATATGGTGTTATTCATCACCCATGGATTGAAATCTCAGGGTGAGAAAAGGGCCAGGCCAATGCTGAAAGGTTTCAAATATCAAACTATACTATTATGTCAGTGACCTAAGATCAATTAGCACCTTTCAATGACAGAAAAGGTTACAGTGAGACTCAGAGGTGCACTCTCTGAAACTATTTTAAACCACCATAAAAATGTGGTTTTGATAACTCAAAATGGTTTCTATTTTTAAATTAATCCATTTCATCTCTTTTTCTGGAAGACAGAAAAGGAGTTAGGGCAGTAAGGGTAGTGGTATTCATTTTCAGTACCTCTCTACTAGTAGAAACATAGCTGGACACGCGCAAGGATCACAAAGAGTAAAATGGGGTATCACCAAGGTATATACTAATGTGCAGTACCAGGAGCAATATTAGGTGACAGTAATGTTTACAAAGTCTTCAAACCTCTTAAAAGCAATCAAAAATTGCTTGTACTGTGCTTGAATATGAGATTCTTATTTTCTTCCACTCAAGTTCAAACTAAATGATGCCAAGTTTGGCTCCATGTACAAATTAATGAATATTCAGTGCCCCCCACATTAAAACACATCTAACTGAATGTAAATACACCACTGCATCTCATCCATCTCCTCAATAAATTCCTGAAAGATCATGTCGTTTCTTAGTTCACTGGGAAAAATTCAAGAGAGAAGCAGGTACACTGCAACATCATCCATTCTTTCTCATGTTGATTTCATTCCCCCAGTAACCACTGTAATAAAATCCCCCAACTGTATTTCTTAATACACTTATTTTAAGATACTCTATAGGAAGACACATTATAAGAGGTTAGTTTAGAATATGTACAAATAATATCCATTTAAGAAAGAAACTGCTGTGATTATATTCTCACTGAAATAAGTAGGTGTTTGATAGAGGTTTGTTCAGTTCTTCAGTGAAAAGATTCAAGACGTCTTCTGTTTTTAATACCACGCTTTTCTGTTTGTTTCTTAAATAAGTGATCTGAAATATTTACAACCAGACAGTACCTAATTTTAGGTTTTAAGTGCTTTAACAGCTCGGTGAAATATGATCAGCAGCTGCAATACAGAACTATGGTGAATAAAGTCCTTATAAAGGGGGCCTGTTTTTACTGAATGTTCAGTGTTCCTGAATTTACCTAATAGAAAAAAAAAAGATAATGAAAAAACATAATAAATACCTGAGCTCTTAAATTACTTAACACTTCACTAAGTCTTGAAAAGGATTATCTCCCCTCTTCTTGAATTCTCTATAAAAATGTGAGGTTTCATTGAGTAAAATAATTTTATTATTTGAAATTTAGAATGTGAGCTTTCCAACATCCTAACTGTTCGTAACAACAGCTATGGCTTTTCTCCCATTCTATTTTTCAAAAAATCCTGGATAAATTAATTTCAGCACATAAATTTTTTAAATGAAATACCAAGCCACATAAATATATTTTTAGACATGGCATCAGTCATTTAGAGCTTGCAACAGAGACTGAAAACATGAAACTGGACACTCTATTTCCCATGGGTATGTAGAATTTATTTACACCCCAAATCACAACGTAAATATAAAGGAAACTCTTAGAAACGGGAAACTGGGTTTTCTTTTTTAATTCAAAGAGATTTTTTAGAAGAAAAAACAAATTACAGCAAAATGACAAACGACTCATCTGTCAGCCTCCCTTCAAAAAAGAAACTTTTATGGAAAGGCAATTTTTTTTTTCAGTTAGCTTCTACAGATCCTCCAGAATGCAGATCCTCTGTATTTTCGAAGAAGAACAATGATTGTTCCTGAACCAATTTCTTCTTATACAAATCTTAGGGCTTATTTTTTTTGATTTTCAAATTTGAACACAATTTAAATATTACCTATGAATATACACACAAAGATTTCCATTTTGTAAAAGAGAAATTGAGTTTCCTAATACCCAAGGAAATAAATATTTCCTAATAAAAATATAAATCTTTTTATTTCAGTTATAATTGTGAAACCACCTCTATGATGGGCTTAAAATGTTGAAGGGTACTCTTCTCAGGAAATTGACAAAGGAAAATGGCTTTTGTAAACCACGTTGATTTTAAACCTTCACTTGTTATGAAAGACAAGGATATGTCCCTAACAATCAGAAAAAGGGCAGCTTGCAAATAATCTAATTATGTTACTTTCAAAGTTGTACCTATCAAAAGCTTTAACTTTCTTGTACAGTTATTGCTAAAAATCGGTTTAACTCCGAATGGCTTACAACTTTTAATCGGATGGAATAAACTATTTTGATGGTTTATAATAACAATAAAAATGGATGCGGTTATATCTGCCTTTGGTATTGTTGCCATAAAAATCAGATTCTGGCAGTCTAGCTCCACAGAAAACTGTCTCTTGTTACTACTGTTACTTATTTCTTGGGATAATGTTATTTAAAACACACACACACACAAATGCCTTTCAGTGCAGTTTCCTAAAACACACATGTATCAAATATTTTGTTTTAGGATTCTCTCCCCTCCCCCTTTCCTTGTTGCCACAAGGAAACATTATAATAGAAGAAAAAGAAAAAGCAGCAGCAGCAGCAGCAGCAACAGCAGCAACATTTCTGCTTAAAACTAAGGTACAATCCTTGTCCTGAGGGAGTTTTAAAAATAAAAACAAAAACAACTCAACAAACAAACAAAAAACATCATCGACTTTCAATACTGCCAGTCACCTCCATGTAAATGAAACTTCAGAAGCTGCTCAAGGGGAGCGGGCGGTTGTTAAAGGCTCCTAAGGCTCCCACCTAAGTCCCAAAGGATCCCGCCCAGAAACTGACAACTGCAGGAGGCTGCAAAAGGCGGCCGCGCAGAACTACAACAAAATGCCATATTCGAGAAGATATGTTTCCCTACATCAATTACGTTGATCCCAGGGTGCCAAGCCAAAAGGGGTAAGGGAGAAAGAAAACTGTTAAGCATGAGCTCTTAATGTGAAACCTAACCTGTTGGTTCTGTTGGGTATCGGATTTTGGAAGTGTCTGTAATGACAGCCAGGAAAGCGAATTAATGGCCAACGGCCCACTGGGTTTGAACACCAGACTCCTGTTACCTCCTCACAGATCAAGTACACAACACGCACACGCACACGAAGATGCTCCACGTGGAACTGCTCGGAAACCAAAACACACGCCCCAGTCGCTCTTCTGCACCTCAGCGGAGAAAGCCCGGGGACCTGCACCTTCCTGCCCTGCCCTCAGGTTAGGATTCCTGAACGACCCGCGGCTCCCCGGTGCAGGGGAGAGAGGCGCGGGGAGCGAGTGACAAGAGACTGTCTCCAAACACTACCCTCCAGCGCGCGCGCACACACACACACACACACACACTTGCCCAGAGCACAAACCCCACTAGCCCTCCAGGAGCAGGGGAGGCGGTGGGGCGGGAGACGCTGCCACCCTAACCAGGGGCTGCTCTCCGGATTCGCTGCAGCCCTGCCCTGGCGCTCGGTGCGCTCGTTTCCTTAGAGCTCCCAGACTGTTCAAACAATCCTTACAAAGAAAGAAACATCTTTAACGCGTTACTAAACTAAGCCAAAGTTCTGGCGGCGTGTGGCGCAAAACCAGACAGGCAGCGCGCGCGGTCTCCTTCCGACTCCCGCGTCACCGCGCGAAAACAGCCCTTTCCAGCGCCACGGCCACCGCAGACCCAGAGAGCGTGAAACCCAGAGAAGACCTGCTGCCCGCAGCCAGCTCCCTCCGCTCCGAGAAGCTATAATCCCTCCATGGCACCGCGTCCCGAGCCAATGAACACGACTCCTCTGACAAGGCGCCTCTAATTTCAGGGACCCTGGCAAGCCGCAGGAAGCATTCGGTCCACGCCGCATAAAAACTATTAACGTGGGATGGCCGCGGTTTAAAAGGCCGGCTGCTGCCTCGAGGCCAAGCACATGCAGGGAGCGTTCGCACGCAGCCCGCACTGGGCAACCGCCGGGAGCCTGGGCCCTCCGCCGGATCGGGTCAGCATCCCAGCGTCAGGCTTGTCTAGGTGTGTGTGTCGGGGGGCGGGCATCGAAATCACAAAGTGCACGGGACGAAGGTAGGGGAGACCCCGGCCCGCGACGCTGCGAGCCGGGGGCGGGCACCGGCAGGCAGCGGCGCTCCCCCATCCCGTCGCGGCCCTGCAGCAGCCCCGCAGCCTGGGAGAGGACCGCCGGGGCGCGGGGTGCCCGCCCGGGCAGGGAGAACCGCTGCAGCCTCGGCGGCCCGGGCCCCGGGCGGGCGGGCTTCCCTCCGTCCGCCTCCCGGCGCCCGCGAGGCATCGGCGCCCACGGCCCGTCCGCTCCCGGAGCTCCGCGCCCCCGGAGGAGCCGCGCGCGCTTCCCGGGAGCCAGTTCGCAGGATCCCCGCCAGCCGGGCCCCGCGGGACGGGGACCAGGGGCACTCACCTCCCGCAGCCCGGACCGCCTCGGATCTGAAGTTCGAGTGTCTGTCCCAGCCGCAGCCCCGTGCGTCTGGACTTAGCTATTCACTCGCGTTCCTTCCAGCGTCGGAGTTTCCCCTTCGCGTTGTGTCTCTGCTGCAAACAGGACATCCCCTTCGGCCACCCCCCGGCAAACAGCGTACACCAGTGGGGGAGAAACGGGGCGGGGGGAGAAGCCGGCTCCGAGGGGGAGGAGGAAAGGAGGCGAGCCGAAACTCCGGACTAAGAGGTGGGGGGGGGAGTGGAAGAATAGAAAAGGAGAGCGCGCGCGCGGCCACTGCTGTCGCCTCTGCCCCGCTTTCCCCGCGGCTCCTGCCGCCTCTGGACGGGAGCGACGGCTTCGCGTGGACCGGCTCGAAGTGCTGCGCGGAAGCCGGGAGCCGCGGAGCGTGCGCCGCGCGGCGGGCAGCCTCGCACTGGCGCGCGGGGTGGGGGGCGGGGGACGCCTCCGCCGGCGCCCGCGGCCACTGGAGGTCGCCGGGGGGCCCCGCGGCGGGCGGCGGCGCGCGGGGACCGACTCCTTTTCAGTCGACTTCGCCGCCTGCCTGCTGTCATCGTCCGCGGTCCCGCGCGGGGGCCGCTCGGGACCCTCGGCGTCCCCGGTGGCGCCGCAGCAGTCTCCGCGCCCTCCGCGCCGCCCCCGCCCCGCCCCGCCCCCACGGGCCCGGCGCCGGCCCCCGCCGCCCGCGACGAGGGGAGGGACCCGCGACCGCGCTCGGGTCCCGGGACGGGGAAGCCTCCGTCCGTCCCCACCTGCTCCTGCGGGGCCGCCCGAAGTCGCCTCCCACTCCGCCGCTGCCCGGCTCCGGGGTGTAGGCGACTTCGGGCCCCCGCCGGATTCCTTTCCACTTACCCCAAGGGACAAGGCAGAAGGGACTTCGCCTGCTTGCAACGACGTCAAAGAAAAACCAACCCACGCCAGTCGGAAGGGACGAAATACCCTTTCGCGTGAAGATGTACGCTGGGAGCGAGTCGGCAGTCTGGGGGTAGGCTTTGCTGGGAAGGGCCTGGGCCCCTTCCAGCGCTGGGCACAGGTATAGGCATTCCTCCCAGACGTCCAAAGGTCAGGCAGCGTCAGAGCTTCCCCAGGCACATTGCTGAAGTGACATTTCATGCCCAAGCCTTCGGCACATGCATTATGCACCCACATAGGATTTAATATTCTGCACGAACCCACCTACGTGTATATCACAACCAGAGGCTGCGGCACGGTAGTCAATAAACAACACATAGATTTTGCATCCATTTAATTGCCTCTCCCTGAAACCTCTTGTCTATTTTAGGAGCATCTTCTTGAACTGTCACATAGATTATGATAAGTGTTTTAATGTACCGAAAATTTATCGTCAGTCATTATACCGGTCCCTTTTGGTAGGTGTAAGTTCATTTAATTTTCACGACTTTAAGGGGGTTATTGTATGATGGTTATATAAGAGATAAGGAGACCAGGCCCAAAGAAACCTAAGTAACTTGACGACCCAGTGGACTCTAACCACAAAGCCTGTAATTTAACAAGCACCTCCCCACATTGCCTTAAATGTGGCAGAAGAAATTACAAGGTAACTAGTAAAATTTACTCCTATTCAAAGAAAATTGAGCTTTAATGTTTTGTCAACTTAAATACTTTTCTGTAAAAAGTCAGAAAAATATTTCCCTCTTTATTTCATCTTGGTCTTTTGCAACCGACACGAAAACTGTCAGGTTCAAAAGCAAAAACCAGTACTGAATTCTTGTAGGTACAATTTATTTTTTAATTAGTGGGGGATTACCCACAATTATGAACAGGCAATGGAAAAGGTGAGGTTGTAAGTTTAAACTGATAAAGGCACTCACTGATGCTCTCACTTCTCACTGGGTGTGGATCTTGCTTGTAGATTTATTTTGAAGGCTTAGACTTGCCAGGCACCATGTTCCCTTTTCTGCTTTTCAAGGTGAAAAGCGTTCTGGTGGTGGATTTGGTGCAGAAAGGATTTGGAGTGTGAGCTGAAGCCTGAAGAGGATGTCAGTTAATATACACATAAGACAGAAATATCAATAGGAAGAGTTAATTAACTTTGCAGATCTTATTTTCCCTCATTTTACGGGTGGGAAAATTAAGGACTTCGAATTTTTAGCAGCTTCCTGATAAATGGCAGACCTAAAATTCCAACCAGCCTCTGTGTAATGCTAAAGACCACTATTAGCCATTGTGATGCTATTATTAATGGAGTAGTCAGAAAAATGGTAAATATTTTTAGTACAGTGTGTGTTTCAGTGACTACACCAAATATGCAAAAAGTAAGTGCGATGCTGAATTTAATACTCTCCCCATAAGACCACAATTTTTGAACTTCATTTTGTTATAAAATATTATATTAGTTTGACCTCTAAAGGTGGGGAGATGCACAATTTGGATACAATATAATTTCATACTTTAGCATACTGTTCATATAATTATTTTTAGCATGTCTTTTTACTCCCTTCTAAAATCAGATTTTCAGCAACACTGACCTTGCTTTCAATTTACTTTGCTCCCCATGTGATATTTTATACATCTTTAGAAGAATGTATTCATAGAAGTTATTTTTAAAAACCTATAATTGCATCACAATAATAGTATTCAACTTCTTATTACTATCTTTGAGTCCCTCTAGTCTTAAATGTACATATATTACATGGACACTAAGGAGTGATATAAAATGGCGTATTTCAGTCCAAGTTTGAAATAAAAAATTGAGCATAGGAAACAATTATGAGGTTGTATAGGTAAAATGTATTGCCCATTTAAGCATTATTTCCAGCATTTCTACTGAATATCACGTTTATAATTATTACTAGATCATCTGTAATATTTTAACTTAATATTTTTCTTTAAACTATTTGTATCTGACAAAGGAAACTTTACATCATCATCACAAATGGAAAATCAATATAATTTACCATAAATGGAAAATGACCTTGCAAATAAATCTGTATTATATAAATAAAAATTATTTATTCTATACTACCTAAAATTATTTCACACATCAGTTTGAGAAACACTGGTTTAAAGAAATACATTCCTTATGTCCCTCAGGTTCTCCAAAACATATTTTCAAGCCTTTCCTTTCCGTTACCATAGAGAAGTGTTGAATCCAAGATGCTTTGAGGGGTTACCTTTAAAATTCTGTTTTAATTCAATTATTGATTTCCTTGCCTGAGATATATTGGAAGAGTCTGAAGTTGAGGTGTCTTTTTAAAATTAATTTATTTTTTTATTGTTTTTCTTAGTATCTTGTGGCAAAATTCAAACAACTCATAAGCACGCAATTAAAAACCAAATTACTCTCTAAAGAGACTCTATATCAGTTACCCATTACCCTCTCCTTCCCTCTGCTCCCTCAACACTCACACTTCATCTTAGGCCTTAACCTCTGAAAAAGCAACATTCCAACTGTTAACCTCCTGAGGTGGCAGCATCTATTGGCCCAGACCGGTACTGCAACAAAGTTCTACAAGGCAGTGAAGAGGAAAGGAAAAAAGTAGAACAATGAGAGGGGGTCAAAGGGCCTGAAAAGACGGGTGGGAAGATTCTGAAATCTGCTGGAAAATTCTGGAAGCGATTCAGAAACACTGGCAGATCCTACATGACATGAATCAGGCCCTCAGAATATCCATAAATGTCCGACTTAATCTGAGAAAAAGACATTTGTTTGGAAGCAAAAAAGAATGCGGCTTTATAGTGAAAATCAGTGGAAATCTAAGATTCCCTTATTAGCAATTCATTTAGCCAACCCCTCCAGGATGGGATGCTTCTGCAGTTGTCATCTACTATTTGTTTATTTTTCAAGTGTGCAAAGTGCTGTTTGGCACTGGGTTTTATAGAAGACAAAGCCCTCTAGGAGCTCATAATCCAAAACATAATTTTTATTTTAATTTCATTTCAAAGCAACCTTAAGGGAAAACCATTCCATCACTTCAGTCAGAACAAACTTTATGCTAAAAAATTTTAAGAAGACACTACAGTCACCAACAAATGAAAACAGAAGACTGGATGCTTATAGAAATAATCCCAAAATAGATCTTTTGAGTTACTCTGTTGGTATACCTTTGAACTCCAGCTGGAAGTAGACACAATGCTTAAACAACAAAGTCATTCAATTGTTTCTTAGTAAACTCTAAGCAAACCATTTAAGCTTTGAGAGAAGACCTTTCAGAGGGCAGCATCAATATGAACTAGGTTTAACACCGTTTTGCTCAAGGACTCTACCAAAGACAGATTATGGGAACAAATGAGAATAAGACACAATTGCCTGGGAATCTAAAGCTCTATGCTGCTGGTTTACTAAAATCTGTAAACAAACACATATTCTGAGTAATTTTATACAAACAGATCAAGCTTAAAAAGGTTTCTACTGGCTTGTGAAAGTGAAGAAATTGGATCTGCAGGGGACCTGTTGGATCATTCTCTTCTGTAGGGCTTTCTACTCAACTTCCTCATTCTTGGCCAAGTCGCTAAAGAAAGGGAAATAAACGCACACTCTGGGAGACAGACTCATTATATTTACTTTTAAATTTTCTCTTGAAATTTTTTTCTCAGGTTAAATCCTTTTATCATATTATGCAATTCTGCTCTATCTTTCACGTTTACACCCAACCTTCAGATGTTTATAAACAGATATCACGCCCACTTTTAGTCCTCTGGGAGCCACATTAAACAAGTGTAAGGCCTTTTAATCTTGTTTCAGCAAAATCTCTCCAAGCCCTTAATCATTCTTATTGCTTGTCTCTGAACTATTTCCAGTTTCCTAGATGTTCATTTTTTGTTAAGACGTATCCCACATTGAACACATTGTTCCAGGTGTGGTCTTACAAGCATACTAGAACAAAAAAAAATTTTTTTTTTTCTATGGCCTTATGTTTTGGCTTCATTGCAAATTCCCACCAACTCATGCTACTTTCATATTCTAACAAACTTATATGTAACTTTTTTCTCTATTTTCAATTCAGAGTTCCTTTTGGCATACTGTAACAATCTAGATTTCTCAAGTACTTCAAATGCATAGATCTAAATGATAATAATAATCAATATATGAACAATATCACTTGATTGTCCTCTTAATTTCATTGGCTTATAACTACCTACATTTCAAATAAGGAAAGATCTAATTGATTTTTTATGCAACTCTTTATTACATATCCTCTTGATGTTCATCTACTTATAAAAAATGACCACTGATTATAATTCCAAAGTCCCCAAAGTCTAACGATTATAATTCCAAAGTGCCCAAATTATGAAGGTCAAATAAATCAATTTGAAAATTTTAAGGTAATGTGTTTGGCATTGTCAACTCCATTACCTCCATTGTCCTACTCCTATTTCTTTTATAAAATCTCAAAGTTAGAAAAACTACTAAATTGCAACTACTCATTTAGTCTGAATATTTGTTAATGGAAATACTTTAATACAACTGAAAATTGTCTGTTCTTTTCACTATGCCCTAGAGCACATTTAGAAACCATATCTTTAAACAATATTTTTTGATATTAGCTTTATATTCTCACCCCTGCCCCCAACACACATTAAAAATGACTTTCCCGTTCACCTGATTCTTTTATTCTGCTACCAACCATCTCAAAATAAGCGGTCAGCCCTCAGTGCATCTATTTCTCCACCTTGTTAAGTTCTAAAAATCTGACTTCATTCTCTTTTCTTTACAGAGACTGTTCTCTTAAAATCATCAGTGGTCTTCTAATGGTCATTTCTTCTTCATCACTCTTGACTTCCGGGAAGCATTTGGTATTGACAGCCTTCTCCTAACTTACAATAGCCTTGTCCTCTTTTGTCTTCCATGATTCTGTGTTTATCCCCTGATTATACTTCTGTAGTCCCTATGGAGTTTCCTTTTTTTCTCTTAATTCTGCTAAAAAAAAAAATAGTAAGTTTTTTCTATTTCCTCTCTTCTTTTCAATTTCATTCAGTTCTATAATCCCTTCTTTTCATGTAAGTAGGCAACTTTAGAACATAAATCTTCTTCCTAAAGATCTGGGCATCTCAAGCTGAACATACTCAAAGTTGAATGCATGGTTCATCCACTGACTCCTCTTCTTGATTTAATTTTGTTAATGGCACCACCTTCATAGAGGCCCAACACTTTGAATTCGTCCTCACTCTTTCTTAAACTTTGAATTCGTCCTCACCCTTTCTTACACTTTGAATTCATCCTCTCTCTTTCTTACCTTCCATATACAAAGAGTCAGCAAGATAAGGTTTTGTTTGTTTGTTTGTTTGTTTGTTTTTATTAGCAGTGTCTCCTTATCTTTCCTTCAATTTCTTTTTCACTGCTGCCTCCCCAGGCCAGATTCTACATAACTGCCATCCTCCTCCTCTACACTCTCTTCCATTAATCCACCACACAGATAAGAGTTTGTCTTTCTGAAATATAAGGATGAGCCCACATTCCTTTGTTTCAAGATGAAGTGAACCAGTGCAAGTGAAAGAACTTTGTGGTCTATAAAGTACTATACAGTCACGTGAGACAAAGCCCTGGGGAGGTCTTCATGCTGTTGCTCCTCATTTCTGCCTCTTTTGAACAGTTGAGTGCTTAAAATGGCATAGCACTTTTCTCTTGAACCTTCAAATAAGAGGCAATCTAAATAATAACGATGGATCTTTTGCCCCCATTGAGCCTATGAAGCTATTTTAAAAGAAAGCAACCCATAAACGTTTGTAATTTTCCCCCATATTGGCGCATTGCCAAAACATTATTCCTGACAGCCAGGACTGAAGCCACCTAGGACGTCAGTCCTGAGGGAATCCAGAGCCTGGTGGCATGGCCTGGTTTTCACCCTGGGTTTCAGGATATCAAGTTCCTAAGCCCCTCTGCTTTCACTGTCAGATCCTTTCCCCAGTCTTCCCTGCAAACCTGTTCTTTGATGAATGGCCCCCACTGACAAGCTTCTCATTGGAACTTTCTTCTCCTTGGCTTCTGTGGCTCAACTCTAGCCTTGGTCATCTCCAGCCCTCTAACTCCTCCCTTATCCTTGCCTTGAATCCATTCTGGCCACTTAACTGTTGCTGTCCCTTAGCATCTGCTCTTAGCATTCAAGCGTGCTTACCCCATGTAAGGAGGTACAGAGATGAACCAGACACAGTTGCTGTCCTCCAGAAAATTCTAGTCTAGAGCAGAAACTAGGGCATTTAAAAATAGTTATTACAAGAGAGAGAAAGTGTCAAGCCTCTTAAGAGAAACATCGACAAGCATACTACTTTAGTTCAGAACAGAGAGAGTTTGCTTTCATCTGAGGGAATAAAGGAGGTACCATTCAGACCTGGCCTTTAGATCATGAAGAGTGTCTATGCCTAGGAATGTGCATAATTCAATACAAGAAAAACAGAAGCCATTGTCTCTTCATTCCAGCCTTTTCCAGAACAAGATACTCCTCTCCCCGTGTTCCCTTACCTGTTAATGGCACAAATAACCTCCCAGCCACCTGGAGGTACAAATGAGTCCTTTCATTCCTTAGCCCTGGTCATCCAATTAGTTGCTGAATCCTAGAGGTCTCACTCATGTGATAAGCTTTGCTTTATCCCTTCCTTCGTATTTTTTAATGCTAACTTAATCTCTGCTTCGTTTACTTTCACAGAGACTATTTAAATAGCCATACAATTGATTTTCCCATTTCTAATGCCTTTGCCCACTTCTATCAGATTACTCATTTTACAACACAGTTCTGTTCATGCCACTACTTTATTTTTTTGGCAGAGCAGCTGGGGTGGAGGGGCACTGGGGGGTGGGGGAAGCAGATAAACCTTTGTCCTCACATTCCAGAGCTTCCACTCTCTCGTCCCATCCTCTTTCCAGAACTATTTGCTTTGCTCTCAGCCACCCCACCACAGATGATCTTTGCTCTTTTATGAACTCCTCCATGGTTACGTGTTAGATGGGGATAACAGTCTACTTAGTTTATTCACCTTTGGGTCCTTCGGAGTGCTTAATGTAGAATCTTACACTCAGGAGGCAAGACAGAAAAACGGGCTGAATAAATCAATGATAGTTCTTTAATAAATATACTACATACATACTGTCTAAGCCTTTTTGTATTACCTAGGTCTCAATGAAATATGCCTTTGTATTAATTGGCATGGCTATAATTTAAAAAAGAAAAAGAAAAAGAGAGAGAGAGAAGAGGGGGGAGAAAAAAGAAAGCCTAAAAGTGACAATAGGCTATAGAAGGAGTTATGGCATCTAATTCATAGACTTTTGTTGAGAATTCATTTATGACATCACACGCTGGTGTGTGTGTGTGTGTGTGTGTGTGTAGTGTGTGTGTGAAGATAAAGAAGTTTTGGTATCATCAGAATTAGAGACTGTTTACATCTTGAAGGCACTGAGAATTGTGTAACTAATCAAGTTTCTCTTTTTGATTTCCTGCTAAAAAGTCTAAAGCCACATTTGGGCTTCATCTCCAGCAAGGTATGAATAGGTTGCTATGGAATGTGCTTTTGTTCCAGTCTTGTGTCTTATACCACTTACGGCCCCATCTTATCTTTCTTCTTTCTTACCCACTTTTATTTTTTAATCATATTTTTATCCATATAAGCCTCCTATACATAAATAGCTATTAAAAGTGTCCATACTATTTTGAATGATCATGTAACTTAAAATAGGGCAAAAGGATCTCCAGGGCCAGAATCTTAGGAATCTTGCATTTAAAAAAAAATATTCATTTTTATGAATTCCTTCCACTGTTTCTCTAACTTGCCCACTCTACCCTTGTCAGCAACCCACCTGAAAGTTCCAGGTAATAGATTTCATTTCTTTTTTCAGTAACAGTAAGATAATACTTGTCATAGAATAACTGCTTTTATAAACCTATAGGTAAGTTTGGTCATAGTGTAGCCCAATCTTCTTATTCTCTAGCTATGAAGCTCTGGTTGAAGAGAGGTTAAGTGATTTGTTTGCTCATTAAATGTGGGGAAATGGAAATGGAACAGAGGTTTCTCAATTCTTCCCACACTGATTAAAGTTACTGAGCATAACATGTGTGTATTACTGTGCCTGTGGATGACACATTTTGAACAGGAACACTAAATATAATATTAGTTTTATAAAATATACAACTAATGGAGAAGTAACATAATTGACAAGGTTCGCTTTTTTTTTTTATGACTCCCGTATCCCCAGTTTCTTTCCAACTCTTTTTTTCAGATCAATTCTTTGTAGCACCCTTTATTTTCTGTATAAAATTGGAAACTCATAGAACAATTTTTGGTATAAGTTTCCCATAGTATATAATTCAAAATATTACTACAAAGATGGAATGATTAGATCCATTTATTATGGTATCAAATTTCAGGAATCAAGAGACTGTGACCTACCCTTTTTATTAATAAGAAGCTGGATATTAATTGAGCAGCAAATTGCAACTGACAAATAAGAACAAACCAGAAGTGTTATGTGTGTGCATAAAATACTGTTTTTTAATTTAAAATTCATATTATTTTTGAGGTAAAGCATGACTTGAATTTACAGTTTTATTTTTAGTATCAAAACAAAACTCAAAGATGTTTATGTTTGATAATGTGACTGCTTTATCAATATTATATAAATATTCAAATTTATTTCTTCTATTACTGAATTATAGTTTATAATTAAATTATATTTTGTAATATATTTTAATTATGATTAGATAACATTTCTTATCAATATATTTATATTAAGTAGCAAAACAATGCTAAATACATTTTGAACACATTGCTGTGATACTTAACATAAAAGGCTATCGAACTGAAAACAAAGTATGGTACATATACAACACACAAGGACTGGTAATCTTTTTTTTTTTTTAACTGGAGTTCAATTTGCCAACACATAGCATAACACCCAGTGAAGGACTGGTGGTAATCTTGACTGAGGACACAGTTGTGCATGGCTTTAGGAACCCATTGTCAACAACTGAAAATATTTAATTTGTAGTTTTATCATCATAGCATTTAAAAATATTTTCATTAGGTGTTTTTCCATCAAACTTCATAACCTATACCATATAACCTTTAATCAGTTTTTATGCTATTATTTTAATTCTTGCTTAGAATAATGTCAAACTTCAAGCTAACTTGGGGAGCCTCAATATCTTATGCTTGTGTCAATCCTCAAATGAATGTAAAATTAAAAGTAGTTTTCTATTTCCAAATAGCAAACATCACAGCTCATCAAGACTTACATTCATTTCACAAATTAAACCCACAACGTATTGTTTATACATTTAGTTCAATATGCAAACAATGCCTCATTGAGGGTTGTATTTCAAAACAAGTAAAAACTTGATTTAGCTCCTTTTTCCTGTCATTGTAACTTTAAAGTGTGCTTATAAGAAATAGCTTCTCATGGCCATCGGTGGTCTGTATACTATAGGTAACTAGCTAGATTAACTCCTAGTTTAGCTTTACTGCTTGTTATGAAGTCTACAAACTGTACCTTAGTGCCCTTCATGATCAAACATAAAAGAAAATGTTTTGTTTCTTCAATTTTGCAATCTGTATTTCATTTAGATCCCTCAAATCATTAAACAGCAAATCTATTATTTTAATGTCCTTAGCATTTCTGTTAAAGTAGTGATGATGAATAATTTTTCATATTGAAACTCATAAAGGATTACTCAGCTCAGTACCTATGGAACTATACTTTCAAATATGGTACACCAGTTTAAAAGTGAATGTTTGTGGCTCTTTTCTTGATTTTAAAATTTATGTAACAACCTAGGATGTGGAATAGCTTACCAAATAAGCCATTTTGCCTATTAAGATGACCCCAAAACCTCAGTTATTAATACTCATTATTTATATGAGTTAGTTCACACTTTAATAAAAAAGATTGTTGCAATCTTGCAAAGATTGTTCTCTTTTTAAAATATTCTTAAATGCTTCTTCATAACTGCATGACTTGATGAAGTTCTATGAAGAGGCCTCAAGAATTTTCTTGTGAACAAACTGAAGAGTCCAATCATCTTATAAAACAAGGACAAGAACACCAAGCTCAACCAGAATTGCCTTTTGTTTAGACTTTCCCAAAAATTTCATCAGATTTTTCATGGAGTATAGTCACCAAAACTGCAATCCTATTCCCGATGCTGATGAATCATAATTCTGGGCAAAGATAGAACAACCATTTCTCTTATGTTTCTAATATATTTCTAAGCAACATCAATAGTGTAACAAAATACTTTGTGATATCTCACCAGCATTTGGGCCTATTTCTTCATAAATAATCTAATTATAACAGTTATCCCTCTGGGACTGTGACCTACAATTTAGAAGTCATCATCTCAAAGTAGTGATAGTGGTACTTTTTGCTAAGTCAATTGCCTTGCAATTCACATCCTGAAATTCATATCCATAAATCTCTTCCTGCACAATGGCCTTAAAATATCCTTCTGAATGTTTACTTGACATTTTACAAATGGGAATGGATTAATACCATCAAAAAAATGAGATATTTAACTGAAAATTTCTCCCTCTAGTTCATCTTCAAAAATATTATATCTATTCTCTGTTAGTACCCTGTTTGATACTAAACTTCAAAGTGCCATTTATCCTATTCTGTTTTCTAGCTGAAAGTCAGTTTTTCTCTATGTCAAAATAAAACCTATTATTTACAATGAAATCTTTGATATAGAAATAATTTAGTTCCCAAAACAAAAGCAATAGCAAAAAAATGGTATGCTTCTTTCTCCAAAATTCCTAACAGTAATTTTATATGCTATTTATGTTGTTTTTTTAAAGATTTTATTTATTCATGAGACACACACACACACACAGAGAGAGAGAGAGAGAGAGAGAGGCAGAGACACAGGGAGAGGGAGAAGCAGGCTCCATGCAGGGAGCCCAACGTGGGACTCGATCCCGGGTCTCCAGGATCACACCCTGTGCTGAAGGTGGAGCTAAACCGCTGAGCCACCCGGGCTGCCCTATTTTTGCTTATGTAACAGGAAATTAAGATTCATCAGTTCGCTACAGATTAGGGTGTCCCTTCGCATCTGCCTTCGGGATCCTGGAGTGATCCCGGGGTCCTGGGATGGAGTTCCGCCTCGGGTTCCCTGTGAGGACCCTAATTCTCCCTCTGCCAGTGTCTCTGCCTCTGTGTGTGTGTGTGTGTGTGTCTCATGAATAAATAAATAAAATATCTTTTAAAAAAATTTTAAAATTCCTTTAAATCTTTCTAATCAATTTGATGTGGTCCTGGTAACTTATTCTTAAGGGTGAACACCAGGTGAAGAAAGAGGATAAGAGGCTGCCTAACTGGTAGGAAGTAGAGGGGAAAGAGGTAGGGTTGGATAAAAGAATTACATGTTGATTCAAGTTGTAGTCATAGGTAAAGGTGTCCACTTCCCGCTCTCAGCAAGAGTTCCTTTGACATCATCCATAACTCATAGTCTCAGCATCATTTTAGGACATGGAAAATAGTAATGTTTGTTGCATAAATAAATTAATACAATCTTAAATTTAGAGCCTAATACTAATGATACTAATACTAATGATATTTTTTTTGGTTCCCCTGAAACCACCTTTCCTGAGATTTTAGGTAGTCATGGCTGCATGAGTTTTGAGACTTCTACATCACAGACCAAGATAATTGCTTTGTTATACCTCAATCTGAATGGGAACGTATCTAATTTCTCTCTCTCTCTCTCTCTCTTTCTCCCTCATTCTTTTTTTTTTTTTTTAAGGATTTTATTTATTGATTGATGAGAGGCACAGAAAGAGAGGCAGGCTCCCTGCAGGAAGCCAGATATGGGACTCGATCTTGGTACTCGAGGATCACACCCTGAGCCAAAGGCAGACGCTCAACTGCTGAGCCACCCAGGTGCCCCTCTCCCTCTTTCTTACCCTCTCTGTAGCTCTTCTATTACTTAAAGGCAAGTTTTAAATTTAATATCCTTTAATCTCACATAAATAAATGAGAGAACAAGGGCAGGATGATTATAAAATACACAAAAAATAGTCAAAGCCTTAATGATACTTTCAGTTTTACATTAAAACATGCTATTTTGAATGTGTTGATTTGGCAAAGAATGGCCTTTTGGCTCTGAAAATTATTTTCCTGTAATGTTAAATGAGTGTCAAGAAATTAGTCCTCCCACCACACTTATAAGAAACAATCATAGTATGAGTTGGTTATGAGCCTCTTTGATAGGGTACTGCAAAGCCCTTCAGTCCTTAAAGAGTCCTGGCATTAGGTGACTTTAATTGTTGGTTTCAGATGTCAGTCTCCATCAGGAACACAGTCGGAGATTGATAGGTGTCACTTGGGAATAAGCATTTTGGATGACTTTGAAGTCAATTGGACTGAGCATGAAAATTTTATAGTTAGTGGCAGATTTCTATTTAAGATATATTTAAGTAAAGTATCACTTAAACCAATTACATTTAAAACTATCCAGAATAAGAAACCTCAAAGGAAAATTCTCCTCAGTGGCAAAGTGTTAATCAAATAAACCAAGAAAACATTTTCCCCAAACCCATAATTTCCATGCTTTGGGTTCTCATTTGGATGTAGCCCATTTTAACTCTTTCATTTCATTCCTGAGGATCCTCCATTTTGAAGTGGTTATTGTAAAAAGTCATAGAAATGGCAGCACACACAAGGCAAGGGCAAGTGGTGTAATGGTTATGTAGAGCAGAGAGCACTTTGGGAATTCCATCTGTGCCTGGCTGTGACTAATCCCTGATGTGTTTATCAGACTTCCCTAAAAGATGCAAAACCAATGCCTCCTAGTTGGCAGAGTTGTCTTTTTTTATACAGAAAGAGGTTAGGAGGGACTCATTTAGTCTCCAACAGGTGCAAGAGGACCAGAGTATTTTCCCTCAATGATTAGAATGTTTCAATTTTGCTTCCTACTAGAAAGTTTACATAAATCAGGTTTTAATTGAACCATGATTTATAGCCCTTGAAATCAAATATTAATGCCCTTGAAATCAAAATGAAAGGTAACTTAATATTAAAGTCCACGGATTCAAACTAGTGAGCCAATAGGAATCATCAATATGTGCGAAACTAACTGTTGTATCCTGGCATTAGGCAATGAATCCATACTTTACAAAAAAGCAAAACAAAGAATAATTTTTAAAAAGATATGATATGCACTATACAAATTGGTGGACTTCAGTGTTTTATCCAAATATTTCCACCATGCTCTCCAGTTTTCCAACTTTTAAATCTTAATTTCAGTACAAATAACATCATACCAACACCAGACTAATCACTTCACACTTGATTTCCTCAATTTTCTGATTCTTGGCATCGCCTGTAACACCATTAGTCAGCTTCTTCTATACTTGAATCGCTGGTGAACCTGTTCTGAACACTTCGTGTATTATATTGTTACTGGCACACATAGCAAGCAGAATGACTCAAGGTGATGACTCTCATATAGAAATCTCTTCCATCCCAGGACACTTAGGTTTATCTCATCACCCAGTTATTGATCCAGCTGCAAACAAACAAATTTGTGATTCTTTCTAGAACTAGAAATAACAATTATTAAATACATATATGAAAACTCTGTAAGAGTCAAAGCTATCATAAACACACAGTCACAGAGTCAGAGAATGAAGTATATTTTAAGGTGTATATCTATAATTGGGATATGCAGCTCTTCCTATCAATGGGTGATCAAACTTTATAGCTTCAGCATCATGCTGTGTTTTATGCCTTAGTTTTGCCTTTGAATACATAGACCAGAAAGCATAGTGGAAGAAACAATACATAGGAATCCAGAGTCTTGGGTACCAGGTCTACTTTTGCCACCACTTGTTGACATTTAACCTCTCTGTTCAGTTTTCTAATTTGCAGAAAAGGGGGATGCAGCTCTGTGGTTATTTCTAAAGACCAGCTCCTGTTTTTGCATTGATTTTACTGCTCCCCCTGCCTTGTTTGCCAGCCAATGAATAAGCATTTAATTGTTGCCTAATATGTACTTAGGTTGGATGAATTTCTTAGTGACTAAATAAATCTGTTTCCCAACTGAGGCCAGGTCTATAAATGGTAAGTAAATTAAACCAATAGCATAAGGACTACTCTACTCGTATTTCTGCAGATTTTCTGTGAAGAGTAACTGAGGGTCAGGGAGCAACTGCGTACATGGTCCTGGCTGCTAATTTAGCATCAGAGGACCTGTGCTAATCTAGGATAATTACTTTTCAGGTCCAGCTTATCATGGGTGTGTGAATATGGCTGTTATTCAGATGGTGTCCTGTAACAACTTTCAAGTGATGGGAGGAGGGGAAGAAGTGAGTCATGTTAGTAGACATAATAACACGTAGTGAAAAAAGTATTGGGAAAAATCAATTAAACTCACATGAATATAACACATGAGTGGATGTGTTTAATTAGGATTGGGAATGCCCACAGGGCTATATAGTCATTGATAGTCTTGACTGACATGATCTATTAAGAACATTTGTTTTCTCCTAAAATGTCTCACTGACAGCTCTGTGAAGGATTCCTAACATTCCACTATTAAGAACTGGTTTCTTTGAGTTAAGCCAAGATTCACTTGTTCATGTGGACATATCTATGGATAGGTGGTTCCAAATGTTTTTAAGCTATCTTAGTGGGACTTTCTTTTTCTGGTGTGATGATAGCAAAGTGGGTCACACTTTAATTGTGTCACATAGTAAAGATGTTTTGATATGGGCTAGGGAGATACAGTGTTTGAATGGCTGGGGAAGCATATGTCTGGGAGAAGTGGCACAGTGAAGATAAATTGGAACCAGAATGGTTCAAGAGAGGAGCCTCAGACCCCAAGGGAAGAAAGTCAAACAAAAGGAGAATAACAAAAGACATGCTTAGTCAATTTCTTGCTCTATTTAGAGCCTGCTGCTGGTTTATGTTTACATCTTGGTTATTTTTGATAATATGATGCTTCTGATTCTTAGTACTTAAAACATTATCTTTACACTAATACCACTTGGAAACTTCTGTGAATCCAAGTTTTATTGTTAATTCTGTGCACTTATAAACTAGAATAACCACAGGTAAATTGATTGAGTTCTCCAAGTCTAAAGTAGAGATAAAAAGTTACTTTTCCTAGTCTCTGCTTCCAGAAAGTTCAATGGCTAAAGAGCAGGTAGGGAAAGAAGAATCACTACCAAAATACTAGTAAGGTTAAAAATACAGAGAAATATACTTTAAAGAAATATGTAGTAATCTTTATGTAGTAAAGTATGTATTAGCATTAACCAACTTTTTTTTTGCACTTTCCAGATGTTTTATGTGGATAATTTCCTTTAATCCTGACAACTCTGTACGATAGCTACAATTTTTAGTCCATTTTACAGATGAGAAAATAAAGGCTTAGAGAGGTCAAGTCACTTAGTCAAGCTCACTCTGCAAAGCAAGGAGCATGGTATTGCTTCAAATTGACATTAATGAGACTGGCAATGGATCTTCAAACAACTCTGGCAGATAGCTCACTATAGTCGAGGGTGTTGGTTAGCACATATCATTGGTGAAAAGAAAACAAACAGACCAAAATGAAAATAAAAGATAGTTACTCACTGTGGCATTTATGGAATCGTATAAAAACATTCAGGCTGAACTGCAATTGTCAGTCAGTAACCAGCATTTGTGTGTAACTTTCCAAACAGACTGATGGGTTATACAAATTGAATTAAGATGTCACTGCCAAACCTAGGAACTTATAGTAGACCTGTGGCTAAGTAAGAAATTTCATAGAAAATGGAAAATCCAGCTGACAGCATTAGTAATTCAGCATTATTGTTATTCTTTGCATTGTTGCTTGCATTCTCTTAGGAGGAACACTGATGGGAAAATTCTTTGGGCTGGTTCAAATACTGTGGGCTAGTTAATTCTGGGTGTCTTTCAGTGATGCTGTCCTTCTGGTTACTATGACCACATGTGTGGGATAACACTACCACAGTGGCATCCATGGCCAAGAGATACACAGCTAAGACTAGGATGTTTATTCCTTTCCACTCTCACTTGTTCTCATTTTCTGCATTTTTTTCCCCATTGGGGTTTTGATATTTGATGTCAACTCATCAGAATATTGACTTCAAACTGGGTTTTTCCCAGACCCAACTTAAGATGAAAAATAAAATAAATGTGTAAATTGGATGGTAAATGTCATCCATTTTCTAAGGTAGGATATTGTTTCAAGTGGTTATGTGGCTAAAGACAAGACTTGTATTCCTGTGTTACCTTTTAGAAAGTTACGCTCAAGGGTTGAGACAAATAGAAACAATGCTATGTATAGGCATCTCGCCCAGGTTTTCTACACTTCACTTACATCCATGCTTCAATGATTAGAACTCCTTTCTCAAATATAATTTTTTTCTATAGATCAGCAGGAAATAGACAATCACAGAAAACCAACCAAAGTCTTTAATATGTGTTTTGCAAAGAATGGTATATAGAAAGACCAATAAATACTGAGAAGATGTACAATTCCATTGTCATAAACATAATACAAATTAAAATTATGGTGAGACATTATTATAGATACACAAGAACAACTAAAAGGAAAAAGCAATCAGTAACAAATATAGGGGAATATTTGGAAAAAACCCAAACTCTTAACACTCTGCTACAGGGAGCACTATCTTGGTTAACCATTTTGGAAAACTTTTTGTGAGTCTCTGCTAATGCTAAATATATATGGATTCTCTGACCCAGCAATTCCACTCCAGAAACACAAAGCTATGTTCACCAAAAAAACAAAGCAAAAACAATAAACAAAAAACATGAAGAATATTCATAGGGCTATTCATAATATCCAAACTGGAAACTACCCAAATGCTATGAACCATTGACAGTAGAATGAATAAATTGTGGCTTGTGGCGCCATCACATGATAGGACTATATATACAATGAAAATAATTCACAAACACATGCAACAATGTAGAGTAATTGCATAGGCATAATGTTGAGTGAATGAAGCCAGACACAAAAGAGTAAGTATGGTATGATTCAATTCAAGTGATGTACAAAATGGACAATATTTTTACCAATATTTATTGGAAGTTAGAATAGTGCAGACTTAGGAATATAGTGCTTGGTAAAGGGGTTTTGGGCTGTTGGTAAGTTCTATTTTTTTTATTTGGATGCTGGTTCCATGTGTGTGCTCGCCTTCATTGAGTTGCACCCTTATGACTAGTGTACTTTTCTGCACTTATGTTATTTCTTCAGTAAAATAATTTTTCAAAAAGGATGAAGGAAGATCTCTTCTACAATACATTAATCTAAGTATGACATCAGTGAGGTTGATCAGATTAGTTAGCAATCTCCTTGAAAAGCAGACAGTGGATACATGACAGGATGAGACCTGTCAAGAAAGTTTTGGTATGGATGGGAAGATGGCAGAGAACCTGAAAGAGTTATGAGCACAGTATGCCCAGATGGAGAGCTAGCATAGGTACAGCTGCATGCTGTGGATACCTCAAAGGGCTGGATCAGGGCAGGCACAAGCAGGCAACAGAAGAGAGAAGGAGATTCTGGGATATAAAATGGAAAGCTGGAGGGTAGGATCTGAAAACCAACTTTGCTTATTTCACAATTTTCCCAGGGCTAGACCTAATCGAAAATAATGTTGATGTTATTCCAAGTGACGTAGAATTTAATTAAACTTGCCCTAATAATTTAGAACAGTATATCTTTCTCCCTGCAAACCTTGGTGGTCTTATACGGTCTTTCTTAGTTCTTCATTTACAATTCACTAGAAGGCTGAAAATGGGAGGAAGGAAGTGGGATTAAACCCAAATAGAACATTCATTCTATACAGATTTCAGATGGTGAAGGTTTCTCAATAAGACCATGTGATATTATATTTGAATTACAAAAGAGTTTCAATTAATAATGTTATTTCAAAGATAAATTTTATTTGGGGAAAATAATTTGCTGTGTTCATCCATTCACCTATCCCATAAATACCCAATGAATAACCATCATATACCATTATTTGATACTTCTCTTCAAACCTTTAAGAACATAAACTATAGAAACAGTCCCAAGCATAAATGCCTCAAAGAATTTGAAATTATAACCAAAGTATAAATCACAAAAATTTTAAGTAAAAGAGATGGCATGCACCCCAAATAGAATGTGTTCTTTAGAAATCCTGCTGATAAGTTAAAAAACATGGTAGAGAACTGAGAAATAAATAAAATAGTATAAAATGTCCTGCATTTTAAATTCTACTGAATGTTTCTAATACCAGTTTAAAATGTTGACTTTTCTTTGTATGTTTAACAGTATTACCATGCGAATATTGAGCTCTTATAATGGAATACTTACGGTGTTTATTTTTGTCTACATGTTGAAACAGCACTATTTCTATGGGGAGAACATGTAGTAGAGAAGCCACTTGTTTTCATCTCATTTTCTGGGACCTGTTACTCTCTTGGTTTGCAAGAGAGACAACAGTTCCCACAGTAGTTTTCAATCTTGGGGGATTCCTTTCTTTCTTTTGGTCAAAGATAGCAAAGATGGCCTCAAACCAAGGTCTACAAAGTCAACTGGAGGTATTCAACTTCTTTCCTTTCTGAATTATCTGTTCCTCTTGACAGTAAAAACTTTGCTTTTGTCTTTCAACAAAAATGTTGCTTAATCTCTATAGGGTTTTAATCCTGTACTCCTGTAATGCCTTTTCCTTCCTACAACTAATTTCCCCACTTTTAAAAGAAGACACATGGCTCCTCATAGTTTGAAATACAACACATATCCTTAAGTCAACAGGCTGTTTCGAATTTAGAAGTGAAGTCTGATCAACTGATGTGTGTTTGGGACTTCTTATTACTTAGGAGAGGGCTACTCCACTTTTCCTAGGCTAACCTGGCCCTGAGTCTTAGAAGCATTCTTCTGGAACACCCTTTCCCCCTATAAGTATCTGCAATTACAATTAGCAGATCTCTAGAACAGAATTCTAAGTAAGAGATGAAATTTTTCTTTGAAGATCATATACTTTTTGGTTCCAGTTTTCAAGGCATTCTTCCTTTTGAGGCTTATCATAATCTTCCTCTTAAGGTAATCCTCATCTTCTCCATCACAAATCACAGAGGGGCTTATAGATAAATAATTCCAGTGTTAATCAAATACTATAATTCTGCCTCATGACACTTTGTGTGATGTTACATGAACACCATAGGAGAATAATACTGTGTAACTCTAAATTTATGAAGAGAACTTGGTGTCATTTATATCTATATCCAATGCCTTCAGAAGATTACTTAACCTTCATGTTTTCTTTATCAGTAAAATCTAAAACAATTCTTCATTATGCTATTTGGACAGTACTTCAAATGATTGAAATATTAATGGGAAAATAATTGAAAATTAACATTTTCCAAGAATCTTCTGTTTCCCTGAACCTGAATAAGTTTTTTTTTAAAGAATCACTGCATTGATAAGGAGCTTAAAATTCTCCTAATTTACAGATGGACAAAACCATCTTTTGAGGCCATCTGCCACTTTCGAAGTCACCAAGGACTTGATCGGGTACTTAATAATCATTGTTCCCCCAAAGGAGGTGTTCCTCACATATTCTTGAATGAACAACAAGTCTAGATTTCTAAAATGGCACAACTGAACACAGAAATTGCAAATTGCTAAACATGCAGGTTAGCCTGGATCAGTGACAGTTCTAGTAAATTATAGCTTCTTCCTCTTATTATTCAAGAACAAAATGAAAGCGACCAAGAAATATATTAAAGACTGTACTTACTAAATTAAATCGAATGGAATACAACATGAAAGCAATTTATCATTCAAGAAATATCTGTGATAACCTAGCTCTAAATTCGGTGTACGGGGCTGGGGGTGAGGGGTGGGGAGCGGGTGGAATATGAGCCTTATGGGGACGCCTGTTAACAACCCTAAAGCCTTGTCTCATCTAAAAAAAATGGAGTCAATATGATACCTACTTCATGAATTACCTGAGATAATAGAATTAAACAAGTTAATTCCTGAAAATTATTTAGCACAGTACCTGGAACATAGTTGACAGTAAATATTAGCTATTTTTATAATTGTCATTATTATCATTTTATATAGAGGATTATTATTGTTATTTATGGTAGTTATATTCTAAAAAGTCCCTTCAAACATTTAACTAACAAATACTGAACCATTATCCCTAGGGAAAATACAGTTAGGTTCCCACAAGTCTAGTCACAATATTTTCATCTACTGAACAATATCTAACACTGTTTTATGTGTGCTTCTGTTTAAAGACACCTTCTTTGATATGAATTATTGATTTATTAACACTGAACCCAGCCAAGAAAACTATAACTTACGCCTCCATACAACTTATCTCACACACATATCTTCTCCATATGGCTCATCACAGCCTTCTTGCACTGAAGAACACTAGACCATACCTTAGCACTACAATTGGGGGCCATTTTATAAAGCAAAACCATCACCACAATGAATGTGAGAAAACATCACATAAGATAGATCATGAGGGATCCCTGGGTGGCGCAGCGGTTTGGCGCCTGCCTTTGGCCCAGGGCGCGATCCTGGAGACCCGGGATCGAATCCCACGTCGGGCTCCCGGTGCATGGAGCCTGCTTCTCCCTCTGCCTGTGTGCACCTCTGCCTCTCTCTCTCTCTCTGTGTGACTATCATAAATAAATAAAAATTAAAAAAAAAAAAAAGATAGATCATGAAAAGAACAATTGTTCAAACCTCAACTGGGAATGTGCACTTCTGGTGACTCAAATTCTTTGCTGCTTTTCACACATGCATGTCTGCAAATCACTGCAAAAACACTGTGAGTATTGATTTTGGCGTTACAAATAGATGTTAGCCAGTAGGTGAATTCACAAATACAGAATCCACAAAGAATGAGGATGAACCATAGTGAGCTTTTGAAAAACTAATATAAATTCTGTTTGCCTAGGTAAGAGTTTCAGGAAGGAAGAGGCAGGACAAGAAGTTTAGAGGTTTATACTTGTGCCAGGAAAGGCAGGATCTTATAAGCCCTGGTAAGAAGTTACTTCTTTCTCTAATAATAATGAGGCCCCATCACTAAAACTTTTAAATGAAGAATGTCATAATTAGATTTATGTTTTATAAAGAGAACTGCTTATAATGAACACAAGGATAGAAGAACCCCCAGAAGGGTGCCTTGTACATGGTGCACACTCAATATTTACTGAATAAATTCCGTATTTACTGAATGTAATATAGAGATTAGTTTTTCTGGGGCTGGAGGCAGGGCTGGAGATAGGGAAACTTTAAGATGCTACTACTATTCAATGTTGTCAAGGTTCTGGCCACGGCAATTAGGGAAAAAATGAAATAAAAGGCCTTCAGATTAGAAAAGGAGTAAAACTATGTCTATTTGAAGATGACATGATATTATACATAGAAATTCCTAAAGATTTCACTGAAAACTATCAGAATAATCAATTTAAGCAAGATTTTAGGATACAAGACCAATATACAAAACCAATTCTATTTCTATACAGTAGAAATGAGCAAACCAAAAAATAATTAAGAAAACACTTCAGTTTACAATAGAATAAAAAATAAAATACTTAGATGTAAGCTTAATCAAAAAAAGCATAAAATGTATACACTGAAAACTAACTGTTGAAAAAAACTGAAGACCTAAATAAATTGAAAGACAGCATATTCACAGATTAAAAGACAACATTAAGATTTCAATAGTCCATTAGCTGATATGCAGATTCAACATAATCCCTATGAAAATTGCTGCTGTTTGTTGTTGAGGAATTGACAAACTGATGCTAAAATTCATATGAAAATTATTTGACCCGGAATAGCCCAAATAATCTTGAGAAAGATCAAATTTGGAGGGCACACAGTTACTGGTTGGAAAACTTACTGTTAAGCTACAATAACCAAGATAGTGTGGTATTGGCATAAATATAGACATAAAGACCAAAGGAATAGAATTGAGAGTTCAGAAATAGACCCTCACATTTTGGCTGGATGATTTTCAACAAGGGTGCCAAGACATTTCAATGGAGGATGAGTAGTCTTTTCAACAAGTTGCTGGGAAAACTAGAAGCCCCATGCGAAAGAACAATATTATATGCCTAACTTGTACCATAAACAAAAATTAACTCAAAATTGATTAAAGATCCAAATGTAAGTTTTGTAAAACTACAAACTCTTAGAAGAAAAGAGGTAGAAATCTTTGTGACCATGAATTTGTCAGTGGTTTCTTATGTATGATGCCAAAAGCTTGAATAACAACAGCACCAATTAAAGATAAACTGGACATCATCAAATTTAAAACTTTCGTGGTACAAATGATACCATCAACAAAGTGACAAGACTACATACAGAATGGAAGAAAATTTGCAAATTATACACCTGTATATCTAGAATACACAAATACCCAAACTCCATAACAAGATAACCCACCTAAAAATAGGCAAAAGATCTGAGTAGATAGGTCTCCAAAGAAGATATACAAAAATCCAATGAACACACAAAAAGATGCTCAAACTTCATTAGCCATCAGGAAAATGCAAATCAAAGCCACAGTGAAATACCACTTCGCATTCAATCATATGGCTATAATCAAAAAGACAGTAACAAGAGTTGACAGGCATGTGGAGAAATTGGAACCCTGATACTGTGGTGGGAATATAAAGTGGTGTAGCTTCTTCAGAAAACAGTCTGGTAATTTCTTAAAAAGTTAAACTAAGCAGTGCTGTTTGATCAAGCAATGCTCCTCCTAGGTAGGTACCTGAGAGAAATGAAAACATATATCCATTCAAAACATCTACATGAATGTTGACAGCAGCATTATTCATGATAGTCAAAAAGTGGAAATAGCCCAAATGACCATCAACTAACAGATAAATAATGTAATATCCATACAACGAAATATTATTTAACAATAAGAAGTAATAAAATACCAATAAATGCTGTGACACAGTTGAAACTTGACAGCATTATGCTAAATGAAAGAGGCCAGTCACAAAGAACTACATGTTGCATGGTTTCAGATAAATGCATGCATACATTTAAGTGAAAAGTCTAGAAGAGGCAAATCTATGGAGACAAAAAATAGAATATTAGTGGTTTCCAGGAGCGAAAGGGACAGAATAATGGTCAGTGACTGCTTATGTATATGAAGTTTTTTTGGGGGATGGGTGTTGAAAATGCTTTGAAATTCTGTAGTGGTTATGGTTGCAAAAGTTTGTGAATATAACAAAAACCTCTGAAATATACACTTTAAAGGATAGACTTTTATGACATGAATTTTATCTAAAAACTACTTTAAAAACTACTTTTTAAAGAATTCTATAGGATTTCCAATTCTGATTGTGATACAGTAACTGCTAAGAGAATTGTCCTCCTGCTATTAATCAACATAAACATGGATGAAATTTGTGATAGATACTTTGGAAGCCTCAGGTAGGTCAACAACTGACAGTCAACAACTGTCACTATCGAGAGAATTGAAAAGCCTGAAATGAGCCTTATCTTTTCTGAACTTGAGTACATAAAATTAGAGCCCAAGTAGAAGTATAATTTGGTGTAGCTGAGGAGACAATTGCCTGACTTCAGAGGTGTAGAAGAAGGTGAAATTTGAGGGGCAGGTTCCCTTTATTGAGGCAGTTACTCAGTTGGGTGGGGCTAAGTAAGTAAGCATGGGGGTTCCATTGCTTCCTTGGACATGGCTTAAATTCCACATGGAGCAGAGAACAGCTCCTGTGGGGCAGAGCAGTGATGAAGATTTCAGAGTTTTCTCTGCATTAGGAGGGTGGGAGGAAACAAGAAAGAGTAGAAGGAAAATGAGGTGAATAGAACACACAAGTGAATATAATATATAGTCACAGTGACTAATAACCATGGCAGGCTTTGATTCTTCAAGTGATTAAACAAAACTAAAAATGTCTTAAATAATTATTAAGAGTTATTGACAATATCAATCCATAAAAAAATAAGAAAATAATTTCTTTTATTGAGAAAAATCAAAATAGAACCTGTTAAATAAATATCTATTAAGTTCCATATCCAAAAGTCTTATTAAGGGATCCCTGCGTGGCTCGGCAGTTTAGTGCCTGCCTTTGACCCAGGGCATGATCCTGGAGTCCTAGGATCGAGTCCCACATCAGGCTCCCTGCATGGAGCCTGCTCCTCCCTCTGCCTGTGTCTCTGCCTCTCTCTCTCTCTCTGTCTCTCATGAATAAACAATAAAATAAAATCTTTTTTAAAAAGTCTTATTAATTGTGAAGAACACCACTGGAGTGTAAAGATAGTAAGGAAGGTAAAGTCTAAGAATTTAGAGGAATTTACTCAATTTAACAGATTTTTTTTTTTTTTTGGTTGCATGATGGCTTGCAGGAGGAAGAGTGAAAGGAAAAAGGGAGAGAAATTCTAAGATAATTATATGCAATAAATTATTCTCTAAAACAGAATTCTTCCAGAAATATATTTTTCCAACAAGATCACCTCCATTAGTCCATCAATGTAAGTGGAATCCTTGGGTTAGAGTCAAAGTAGGTACAATTATGCCAAAAGCACTATTCAATTTTAAAATAAGGAATCAATGTCAACAAAGGTGTGAAACAATTAATCTTTTCTAGTTAATATCTTGCCCTTGTGTCTTTTTCTGTTTTGAATTTTTAAAAATATTTTATTTATGTATTTGATAGAGAGCGAGTGTGAGAGAGCACAAGCAGGGGAAGGGAGAGAAGCAGGCTTCTTGCTGAGCAGGTAGCCCAACATGGGACTTGATTCCAGGACCCTGGAATCATGACCTGAACGGAAGGAAGATGCTTAACCAACTGAGCCACCAAGGAGTGCCCCCCCTCCCCGTTGTGTCCTTTTCATTTGAGTAAAGAATGTATATGTCAATTGCAAACCTTTATTCACCTATTGGCTGGGCTGGACAAAAAAAGCCAACTGAAAATGAGGCTAGGAAAAACATGATCCTAGTCTTATCACATTAACAAGTGATTTTAAAAATTGTTTTAACCTTGTAGTACGTGGTTAGTCATCACCATGTGCACCACTAACTCAAGCTAGATGCTTGTTCTTTTGCCAAATAATGTCACTTTAAATGTGTGCAAATATCAATATCACAGTGAAATTTAGGACTCAACTTCTGACAAGGTGTGACCACATGCATGGTAATGAAATTTCATCTGTTCTCTTAAAATTTCTCCTCTAAGGATGCTTTATTTTAGGAGAAATGGAACCAATTTAAGTTTAAAATATCCATTCAAGACAGCTATGAAAAAATAAACTGTACTGAAAAAAATCCTACCTCTAAGTATATATATATGGATTTATTATTCACTGTAACTCGTTGGTAATGTTTTCTAAGGGACTAAATTTTTTTAATACATTATGTATGAGAAAGCAAAGTTTCACTCTGTTGTATATTAGGTTAAACCCTTAAAATAAATACTAGACAGTGAAATTCATCACAATATGCCTTCATTTAACATTTTCCTGCAGCTAATGTTCATTTTTTAAAGGGCTGGCTAGGGGCCCAAAGAGGATCATGTAACACTGAAAAAAATCCCAGATCCCTGGAAAACATTATAGAGACATTCCAGTATATTTAATTTTTTAAAAATGATATTTGTCAAATTGTTAGCCATCTATTAGACTGCATACTCTATGACTATACTACCATTTTAGAGTGTTGATAATACATCTTATTGGATTTCCCACTAGCCAAGAGTTCCTGGTAAAATATTTTCCTACCACATCAGCCACTAGTCATCAACCATGTCAAACATTTTCAATTTGGATAATGAAATTCTAAGTTGACTGTACTCAATAAATAATAGAGATACATAATATTAACCATATAATATTTTAAGCATACTTAAATTAAGCTATATAACATACAGGAATTTAGGGCAAAACATTTATATTGATCTCACATACATAAATCTATTAATTACTGTGTTCTACAAATGCATAATCTTTAACTTAGCCTTCTCCAGAATAGAATTTAATTGCATATATGTATTTAAAAATTAGGAGCAAAAATATGCTTTAGAAATATCAAATAAACTAACATAAGCTCTGATCTCTTTGATAGATAAATGGAAAGAATATACAAAATATAAAATTTACCATTTTCATAATTTTAAGCAAACAGTTCAGTGGCAGGAGGTACATTCACATTGTTGTGTAACCATTGCCGTCATCCATCTTCAAAATCTTTATCTTCCTATTAAAAATATCTGTACCCATTAAAAAATAAGTCCTTACTCACCCCTGCCAGTACCAGGAAATACATTCTACTTTCTTTCTCTATGAATTTGATGAATCTAAATACCTTAGATAAGGAGAACCATATACTATTGGTCCTTTTATGACTGGTTTATTTGATTTAGTATGATATCTTTATGGTTCACTCATGTTGTATCATGCATAGGAATTTTCTTCCTTTTAAAGCTTGAATAATGTCCCATTGTATGCATATACTATCAATGGACACTTTATTCAGCCATCCATAAGTGGATGCTTGAGATACTTTTACCTTTTAGCTATTGTGAATAATGCTGCTGTGAATATTGGTGAACGAATATCTATTGAATATCTATTCAAGTCTGTGCTTACAATTTCTTGGTTCTTTGCATATATTTTTAATAAGTTCTCAGATCTACCCATGAGCTTATTTCATATTTTAAAGGTGATTGTTGCTGTTTTAAGGGACTCGGTATCACCATACCCACCCCTTAGATGGCCAACACACTCTCCTTGTCCTGGAAACATTGATAAGATCTCTTATAAAACAGGGGAACCTGGGTGGTTCAGTCAGTTAAGAGATTGCCTTCAGTTCAGGTCATGATCCCAGGGTCCTTGGATTGAGCCCCAAATCAAGCTCTCTGCTCAGCAAGGAGCCAACTTCTCCCTTTCCCTCTGCCTGCTGCTCTACCTACTTGTGTGCTCTCTCTCTCTCTCTCTGTCAAATAAATAAATAAAATCTTCTTTTAAAAAAATCTCTTAAAAAACAATGGAAAGAGGTTTCTTAAGATGGTCTACCATTCTTGCTCTATTTCTAAATTCTGAATATTTGTTTTGCTTAGGGATATGTAAGTCTTAGCTTTTGAAGAACCAAAGCTGGAAGAATCTTGGAAAAAATCCACCACAAAATGTGGTGTCCATTCCCCAGCCTTTATGTACAGCCTCATCCTGATTCAATGTAACTCTCTTTTATTGAAGGCCTCTACAAAACAAAATATCAAAGCCTTCCTTATTAATCTCTTCCTATGTTCAGATCTCTTTCAAAAGAATTGTCTTCTCATATCTAAGTAAAATCTAACCTTGCTGTTACTCTTCCTCCTCTGTTCCTTTGCCAATCTTCTACTCAATCCTTTCCATTCTGAACTCTACATTACTCCCAAAATGTACACACTGATCTTTGGAAATCCAGTGTTAAATGTCATCTCTTCTTGAAATTCCTTCCTGATCTTCCAGGATGAGTATAGTTTCCTTGTTTGAAAATGAAGGGGAAAATGGCCTTTCGATTTGTTGTAAGAACTTGATATAAAAAAAGATATGCTTAAACACTATCTAATGCATATGGTAAGTTATCAATAAACATTGGCTGTCATTACCAATGAAGACAACAACTAATAGAGGATGAGGAACAGTTGCTTCCTATCATTATATTAATTTTTTCTACCTATAGAAATCATTATTCTTTTACCATTTAGTCAAATCATCTTTTTGTTTTCTTTTCTACTAAATCTTAGGTCCTTACCTTTTTCCTATCCTAAGCCTTCTTCCCTAAGTCTTCACTAAATTATTCTCATCTACTTCAGCTTTACAATCCTAACCTAGAAATTAATTTCCAAGTTGGGGAATAAAAAATGTCAAATACAACTGGAGATGGGAAGAGGAGAGATGCTAATTTAATATTAAATCATTGTTTGCCATCATTATAGTGCTTGTTCTATGATAATGTGTTAAAACAATATTATGCTCTTAGCCTTTTTGGCTCACAGACCTCCATTGCAAATATGATGAAAACTGTGGATTATTGCTCGCCTTCCAAAAAACACGCACTCACAATTTTGCATTAAAATTCTGGAGATGTATGAACCCTCCTGAATGTTCCAGGAGTGTCCACAGATCCCAGATCAACACTATTATATAATATAAACATAAAAATCTCAATCGTTCCGTTTTCATCTGAAATTTATCTCAGATTTCTTGCCCCCAAATTTTATCCTATTCTACCACATGCTGTTTACACCTTTTTATTGTTTTCCTGTGGTTAGATCAATGCAGATTTAGCCAAATGCTCCAGATACTATAGAGAGTAATTGAGGAACAAGGTAAGGGAATATGTCTATGTATAAGAGATATCATTATCTCTTTTCCTTACATTTGTATAACCAGTGTTAGAGGACTCCTCTTCAGGCACAAGGGTAACACATTAAAGAAATGACAAATTATTTAGTGTATTTGAAAATCTTAAATCACAAAAAGAACTAAAGGTTCTGAATTCACATAGTTGTTCAGAAAATGTACTTTAATCCAGTTTCCTTCTAAAAACAATTTTCACTAGACTACACAAAACTTTGAACTATCTGGTAGATTTTATAATTTTTAGTGAGGTATTAAAATAAATTGGATAGCAATCTATTTAGGGTAGACTAAACTTGATTCATCTAGGGGCTTTTACATCTGAGAATAAGATTTTTCTCTAGTCTGTAATATTCTTATACATATATTTGTGGGTAATCTGTCTTACTTGAAAGCACAAAATATTACCACTAAGAAAAGAAGAAACACCTAGGACAACCCCCTAAATTGTAAGCAATTTAATTATTTTTTTTTTTGGCAATTTAATTCTAAATCATACATTTGTTAGCAAAAAAGTCCTAACAATGGTACTTTAATTTTAACTTTGGTCTATAATAAATGCAACTTTAACTTCATTGTGTCATAATTTACCTTACTACATTGTATTTGATTGGCTATGCCTTATTCTTTGATACTCAGAAAGTGCTCCAGAGAAGCACATGCAAATGGTCAACCATCCCTACTTGTCAACTTGCATAGATGCAGTAGTTGTAAATTCTGCTGTGTTGTGAATCAGCAGCGACCAGTCAGATGACACAACTACCCCTGAGTAATAGACATAGAGAGTGGTTAGGGACTCAGGGTATCAGTGAGTAGGAGCTTGACAATGAGTGGGAATTGAAGGCAATTGCTTCCAGTCGAGTTGTGGATAATTGATGAGCAGAGGGGAAGGAAGAAAACGAGTGATTGAACAGCAAATGCTCAGAAATTATCCAATTTCACGTCCTTTGTATAAAGGAAACATGAAGATTACTCTTAGATTAGGACTGGGAACATGGTTTAGGGGGAAAAATTAGTTATTTGAGATTCAAGAAACCTGAATTCCAGACTTAAATTTGCCATTAATATTAGACAAAATAGGGGATCCCTAGGTGGCTCAGCAGTTTGGCACCCACCTTCGGCCCAGGGAGTGATCCTGGAGTCCCGAGATCAAGTCCCATGTCGGGCTCCCTGTGTGGAGCCTGCTTCTCTCTCTGCCTGTGTCTCTGCCTCTCTCTCTGTCTCTCCGTCTCTGTCTCTGTCTCTCTCTCTCTCTCTCTGTGTCTCCCATGAATAAATAAATAAAATCTTTAAAAATATATATTAGGCAAGATAGTTTTTTCTGTGTCTCAGTTGACACAATATTAAATGAGAGGATTGGGTTAGAATTCCATGATGCTAATCTTTAATGAGGCTGTTTTCATTCCCAGGCTAATACTATTTCATTTGAACATTTACATTCTAAATATGAGCACAGTAAATGGTGGTGTTACCATCAACTTAGCATCAGGAAGTCCTCATTATTACAATAGTTACAATCATTACTCAGTTAATATTAGCTACTACAGGATAAATAATATGATGTCTTTTGAAGTATGTTGAAGTCATACTTTTTAAAGTTATTAAGCAAATTTTATTTTTTCATTTTTTAAGAATGGATATAAGTATTCATTTTTGAAAATATATGAAGCTTTTACTGAGTATTGCCCAGATTTCTGGATCCTGGAGATGCAGCAGTAAACAATATAGAAAAGGATCCTGTCCTCGTGGATAGAGAATTGAGAATACATAAATACAAAATCAAGATAATTCCCGAGTGTGATTAATTTCTTTTAAAGAAACAAGACAGTGATTTTTATGGAGACTATTGGGTAATATGACTTGGCCAAGGGAGGTGTTGCTATGGATTGAATGGTCACTTCTAAAAGGGAAAAATTTGGGCAAAGGCATATCTTATGAGAATAAACCATTTCTGCTGAGAGGCACACAGATAGAAAGGTACGAAAGTCATGTAGAAGGAATGATCTTGCCCTGTGTAGAACAGCAAGAAGGCCTGTGTAGCCTAGTGTGGAATAAAGTCTGGGGGACAGGCAAGGGCCAGTTTGGTGAACAAGTTAAAAGTTTCCACTGAAATATATATCTACAACAACTAAGAGCTTTTAAATATTAATATCAATGTATTTGAGGGGAATTTTTGCTTAAAACTGGAACTGACTATAGATAATTCTGCCTTCTGTGGAATGGGAATGTGGGGAGTGGTATGCACTCTCGTGTGTGAGTGTGTGTGTGTGTGATTTGGGCATGAATATTTCTTCAGAGAGTAGAGTAAAACTTTTCTCTATATCTCACTTCCTTGTCCAGAGACTGGCCAAGGACAGAGAATGGGTAGCACCTGAAGCAGAGCTTTAGAAGCACACTTAGTGAGTCCTCATATGTGACTGGGAAACATAGAGCTGAGTTTGGGGTTGGTTAGGGAAAGTGAAATTATCCTAAAAGGGAGAAGAAGGTGTTTAGTCCATGTGATATAGAGCGGCAGGCCAACATATTTTTAAGTAGAGAAATCACCAATATTGAAAATCTTGTATGATTGCCAAGTAAACTATTCTAGTCTTGCCAAACTTTCAGTAAAGTCAGGGACACAGACAGATACTTTTTGTTAGAAATGCTTTTTTTGGAGGTAATCAAGGAACAGGGCTGAGTTCCATGTTTGAAATCATGTAGAGCAGTAAGGATGGAAGAGATGTAGGAGTGAGATTTGGAATCCCTGAACTCTGGCACTTGAGGCCGGAAGAGACCATGAAAATACGAGTCCCCCAGAAATCTTAGAACGTCAGCTGAGTGGATTGAGCTAGCTGTAATTATACAAGTGTTCATTTATGCATTCATTTTCAGTTATCTCACCACTATGCAGTCTCTTAAAGGAAAAGAAAGTAATTGGAAGATGCAGGGAAAGAGAGAGTGACTTCTTTCTTAGGAACTGTAAGCATCCATGATACCAAAACATCAGCTTGGTGAGAAAAACAAGTTCAGTTAGTTGTTTAATACAGAGTACTCAAAATAATTGCCTAGTTGAATAAGTTTTCACTTCCCAGCAGCTTGATTTGTCATAAAATAGAGCTCAAACATAAATATTTAAAAGTAGAAATACATTTATTTTATTCCAAGTTCTGAGACATTCATAAACATGTTTCAGTTTTATCAGCAAGAATCCATGTGAATGACTTGTCCCCTTTGCTCTGGGATTCTGGAGTTTTAAATGGGCCAGGGTTTTGAAGTGTTGAAAGATATTATAAAGCACTTACAAGTATTCAGCTAGTCAGACTGCTCAATTAGCTGAACATTTATAACCTCAAAATTTTGACAGAGCATGATTCATGTAGGAATGACCCCTTGGACAACAGATGGCTTTATTGTAGGTATGCTTGAGAGAAGGAAACACAAAGCAGTGTGATCTGAGGGAAATAAAAATGGAACATAGAGAGAAATATTGAACTTAGAAGCATGAATTATACTTTTAAATAAGGGAAATTTTGAACAATTTAGCTGATATATTTTTAATGATAGTGTGCTTTCAAAATATTTTATTTGAGACTGTTTAAGACATATTTATGGGACAAGCCTCAAAAACAAAGTAGACCAAAATTAATATCTAGTTAATATCTAGGCAACCCATCCCAAATCATATTATAAATCTAAAGTATTTAGAAAAAAATAAAAGTTTGGGGGAGTAAGAACTACAATGTCAACCAAAAACCTAAATCCACAGCATTTTAATTTCTTGGTTTTTTTTTTATTTTTTTCCCTTTAGTTGTGGGGTGCTTATAATCTGGAAGGTATTCTGGAGAAGCATTGATTCAAAGGCATGTTTTAGGATAACATATTACCACTAAAATATATCAAGTTTTGATTTAGAGGGTTTTACCAGTTTTTAAAGGAGAATCAGGAAAGCCTGGTTGGCGCAGCAGTTGAATGTCTGCCTTTGGTCAGGGTGTGATTCTGGGATCTGGGATCAAGTCCCACATTGGGCTCCCTGCAAGGGGCCTGCTTCTCCCTCTGCCTGTGTCTCTGCCTCTTTCTCTCTCTGTGTCTCTCGTGAATAAATAAATAAATCTTAAAAAAAAAAAAAAAAAAAAACAAGAGTCAAAAGTGATGTAAGTAAAAACATGTACTTTCAGGTATGTGCAGTATCTCTTAAAACTGAAGTTAATACTATATATAAATTCACTTTGGAGAAAGAAACATCAGATTCCCCAAAAATACTTTTACATTAATCCATAGAACAAATGCAAATTTCCCTCTCATTTGGAGCCTATTATGATACACAGTATACTGGTACAATGCTCTTCCTAACTTTCTAGGAGTACAAAACTACTCACATTACCATAAAAAAAAATAATGGAACAAGAAACCATAAATAATTTCTCTCAAAGGACAAAAAAAAAAAAAAGTTTATCCAATGAGAAAAAACGAACAAACAGAAAACAGAAAAAGCATCAGGGACCAGGGAGGAGAGCAGGACGCAGGACACTCATGCCCCTGCCAGTATTCATTGCAGATGAGTCCTGACCCCTTGGAAGAGTGTGCCCATCTGTGGTTCAAGAGAGCCAGGAGAAGTTTATGTGGGTGATCATATTTTCCACACTTATTGCTCCATTTTGTAGATGGACCACCAGAGTTACTATGGGGCGGTACAAAGACTCCTATCTGACTTTACCCAGTTAGCAATAGGAAAAAACAGAATACAGTCCTTAAGTCCAGCATTCCTTACCTCCTCACAACTGCTGCTTAGTCATTAAAGTCATAATAAAGTAGTATTGCTGCTTACCAAGTTTTCTAAAATAAGTATAAAAAAATAACAATGAAAACTCAGCAAGGACAAAAAGATGGATTCGCTTATATATTTTTCCTTTTATTTAGTCATTTCTCCCCTTAACACTATTAAGCAAGAAGCATTTATGGACTAGAATCCTCATTCTTGACTAATGGTTTATACAAACTGTAAATGTACACTTTAATATCCCTGTGCTCTTTGGTCCTCATTACAACTCTGTAGATCAGGTTAATATTTTTCCTATCCTCATTTTAAGGATGAATCTGAATTTTAAAGAAAATAATTTATCAAAAATCAAACAGCTGATACAGACTACAATCAATATTAAATACAAAACTTCGGCATATAAATTACATTCCACCTCCTTTAATCATGCATATATAACTGCAATGACTCCAAATAAATATTCTTCTAAAACATAATTTATTACAAGATCTGTTAACCACCCAATAGAGACACATACTAAAAGTATAATTCTTGAGTAATTTTCAGGGCTTGTAAAAACCTTGTTTATACGTGCAAAATATTTTTTCAGTGTTCTTAATTCAAATGACACAACAAATCAGAAAAAGATCTTACTTCAGCATCTTAGACATTCACTATTAATTCCTCAAAACTTTTCTTTACATATTTTCTCTTTTTCTAGTTTGAAGAATTAGAAAACCTGTTAGAAAATTTAGCTGTTACAAGTAAAACTGAATTAGAAGAAGAAGAAATCAGGAGCAAGAGAGAGGGATCTAACAATATGCCAGGTTTGGGGGGCTTTTTATTCATAGTATTAATTGAGGGAAAAAATGAAACTCTGTGTTCTGTGGGCACACATAGCATTTCTATGTATAAGAATAATTTAAAATTGGCTTTGGCTATAAATAATGTCCATGAATGAACTTTTAGAATTAGAAACAAAAACAAATACAACACACATTACTACTGATAGAAAATACAATTTAAACACAGAACAGTTAATTAGCAAGCATGGAATATTCCACAAATTACTTACAAGGACAAGCTAAGTCTTATCAAGGCTTCTGTGGTCTGCTTCTATGTGCGATATTCGTTGTCACTGTATAGATTTTTTTTCCCTTCTGCTAAACGTTCCATAACTTTCTTGGCAAGACTGAATGTAAGTTATTCTTATAAAATACCAGACTGTCATAATTATGATTTTTAGTATTATCCAAATTAATTACAACTTCCAGCAGTGACACGGACTAAAATAGCAAGAGCTGCTGGTGATCTAAAACTACTCTCAGCATGTCCCAGCGAGTACTTGGCCAGGAGCACATGTCACTTAAAAAAAGCATGTAACCCTTTAGACCCAACAGTCAATTAAGGCCTTGGTAGAAATGTCAGCCATAAGAATGAAAAGACCTTTCAATTATTTACATACAATTTTCCTCTAATTAGTGAGAACTGATTTTCATTTCTTCCCTTTCTTTCCTCAAACAGGACCATATGAGATCAAATTCAGAAGGGCAGCTGCTTCATTAAAGACACAGAGAGAGAAAATGAGAGCAAGAGCGACAGCCAGGAGAGAGAGAGGCAGTTTTTCTTGTCAATCAGACCTCCTGATTCTTATAGAGACGGGGTCAGCGAATGCCTATCAGCTTAGCAGTCTTTAAAGATTTGTAGGGTAGTTTGCTAGGGTCTGTGCTGATGATATAAAACAATAAGACATTTTCAAAAATGTCTGACAAAGTACAATTATAATCAACAAAGTGTAGTGTCACAAGCTACTGATGTCTATGTGGTACAAAAGAGATCCACTACTCTACTTTTATTTGATAGTTGTATGACTTGCCAAATACCTGTACATATATGTAAAAAAATATAACAATTTAAATATAGTATAGTCAAAATTGTATCTTAAAATTACTTTTGTAAAGCAATTTTGAAAAGACTTTTGAAATATTTGAGTAGCATTGACTCTGGAATAATTATAACTACTATTCAGTTTCTTTTTTTAAAAAAAAAAATTATTTATTCATTCATGAGAGACACAGGGAGAGAGAGAGGCAGAGACACAGGCAGAGGGAGAAGCAGGCTCCATGCAGGGAGTCCCATGTGGGACTTGATCCCAGGGCCCCAGGAGCAGGCCCTGGTCTGAAGGCGGTGCTAAACCACTGAGCCACCCGGGCTGCCCTACTATTCAATTTCTAACATCAATCTGGAGTTGACATACTTTGGGGGCACAGTTTGAGAAAACCTTTGCAAAAGTACATACATTTCATTTCTTATTCTATGGAATGGACAATAACAAAATAAAATTTTATTTTGCTAGTGTTTTAATTTTATTTCTAGATTTGAGAATATCTACCTCTAGAGGAAAGAATGTTCTGGGTCTTTCTAATTATATTACCTCCTTAATATAACTTCTTAAAGTGTTTTTAAGTCTCAACTTATAGGGGAGAGACTTAGACGTACTTACACATTTAAAAGTAGAATTTAAAGACACATTACCTTTCAAAGCTTGATTTATTTGTATTTATTTGTTTCCAAATGTTAACTTGGAGTTGCCACATGGGAATTTCCAAATGAGGTAGCAGGCATATGATATTTCTCTAGCAATTTTTACAGTATGCTGACAGTAAGAAAAAGTGACATAAAATAAAACATTAAGCATTCACAGTTTTGTTTCCTTTTACCCTGACATTGTTATTTAAGACAAACTACCTAAACTTTCTTAAAATCCTAACGTATGCACAAGAGCCCAGCAATACCCTCAGTCTTCCACATGTGGCTTTAATTCAAATAAGAAGCAATTTCACCAGCTGACTACAGGTTAACTATCCCCAGAAAATCCCCCTGAATTCCCTGTACCATTGTATGAAGATAGGCCCAAGCCAAAAAACAACATTCAAAACTGTACCAAAAATACTCGGGTAAGGTCAGAACTTACATGGAACAGCTTCTGCCAACTAATAGGATTCCTTTCTGTGCTAATAAGGATGGAACAAAAAATTCAGTTGATTCAGTTGTCTGGGCAGGAAAGTAGGCTTGAAAGAACCTAGGAATTTGTGCAGATTTTACAGAGAATTATAATGGCTTTCTCGTCCTACTTTCTCCCATCTGTAGATTGAACCATTATGGAAAAATTCGAAAGCAGGAAAGCATTGTACAACTCATCCTGGAAGTGGGGCAGAGGGGTCTGGCCTTGGGAAACTTCTAAGGGATTCCCAGTATTTTTCAGTACAACAAACTCTAATGCCACCCCCATGCTTCTGTAACTTCATGAAGGGCCCTAGCTGCCAGCTGACTTTGTGAAGATCAAGCCCATTGGCCCAAACATTCTCTTCTCTCAAGTTCTTGAAAGAGTTACCTGCCTTCTGTCCCCTTTCTGCCCTCAGTGGCTTCTAGTTGACGGAAAGTTTCACCTTGTCCTGAAGCTTTGACTAATTAATTCTTGACTCTTCTATCCCTTACATGTCAGTAAAATCAAAGAATCATAGTGTCATTCAAAACTAGAGTCTTGGGCAACTGTCATTTTACAATGGCTTCCTTTTAACTAGTCCCCATGACTTAGTCCAGATTCCCCAAATTTAAGACTATGCAGTATGCCAGAAAGACTTCTAAAATGAAACATTTTCTATTTTTTTAACATTTTCTTTCCTAGTTTAAGTCTTCTGTGGTTCCTCACTACCTGTATTTATAACAGTGATTTCTAACACAGAATATGCTCCAAAAACATCATAACATACCCTTCACCTTCAACATTCTAGACTTGATATTTCTAAAATATCCCCTGAAGAATGTCTGTTAGAGTGGGGATCTTTCTCTCAAACCACTCTAATCCATTTTTTTTTTTTGCAGGTAGAGATGGACTAAGATTGCCAACCAGTATGAGAAGAGCCTGCTTCTGAGGTGAAGAATAGAAATTAAAAAATAAAAATAATAAAAGGAGAGAACCATGGAAATGAAGAAGAAAAGGGAAGGCAGGATTTTATTGCTAATTCTGAGGAGACGGCCTAGTAGGTGCCAGTAGCAGTGAAGCTACCCAGGGGGTCAGGAGGTTGGGGGGTCGGGAGGTCGGAGGGTCAGGTGGGAGGGATAAATAGCATGGCCACTGCATAGGACTGGTTTCCTGGGCATGCCATCTGTAAGGTTCCACACCCAAAAGGATCTCACAGTTGGTCCACATTCTATTTTCACCATTTTGAAATTCTTAATTTTATTTTTGAACTTGTGTTTTACGACTGAAATCTAATGAGAAAACTGAGCATTCAGGAGTAGAGATATGCTCATTATGTGCGTCCACTGTTCCTTGCTTTCCATTAGTGCAGAATTCTGGGAGACTCACAGTGTGGGAGCTCTTTGACACTCTGAGTATAAGCTAAATGTGTTATGTCTACAACTGAGTGAGCAGGGTGCTGACAGCTCCAAGAGGCCGTGCTTTCCCTGAGAACCAGAACATACTTCAAGCACGGAAAAACACATTAATGCTCTAAGAAACATCACAACCAAAGAACTCTCTCACATCCTTTCTTTCGTAGGTTATCTCCCTGAATTAGCCAACCATTTAAGCTAAAAATGATGACATAGACAGGAAGAGAGAAAGAGAGCAACCGCTAAGTCCTTCTCCTTTCAGTGTCTCCTTATCCATCAATAAGGGAAAGGTAAAGACTTAAAGACTGTTGGTAACAATGTGTGCATATTGACAAATGATACAGTTGTGTTTTGGGTGCACTTCTGCTGTTCTAGTAAGAATGAAATACATATGCACATACAGTCTATGAAATATGAATTGTGCAACTTTAGTGATTTCACATAGAGTCAAGGATCTTAGGTCTGCACTTAGACCTGACACTGTCACATGTAAAGATGAATGGCAAAATTCATGTTAATTTAAAACTTTAATGTTTCTTTACTTAGAACATTAAAAGTAAATTTTAAAAACACCATGATAAATTGAGAGAGAGAGAGAGAGAGACTGTAGAAGAAGGAAAAAGCTTTATATTTTAGGAACTTTAGCAATGCTTTTTCCTTACTTTCAAATGAGGAGCCCCCAAATTTCATTTTGTGCTGGGCCCCACAAATGATGTACTCAGCCCTGTCACTTTACTACCTTTGATTCCGTTTTGAATTCCATAGCCGAATTGAGTTTATTTTTCAAATCACAAGTAAAAGACTACTTGATAGATTCTTCTCTATCTTGTGGCTTGACAAATTCATTCTAGGGCAATTGAAGTATGGACTTATGTTCCCTTTTGCCATGGTTAGTACATAGTCAGACCATGGCTGGCTGTGGGGGGAGAAGAGTCATTCAACCCTGGAGAAAAATTCTAATATATCATGTTTTCAACAATTTTTAAAGGTAATACATTCACATGACGGTTCTTAGAACCATGTGGGAAAGCCATCTAAGGACCCTCTGTGAAATATTTAATTAAAATATCAATTTTGAGAATATGAGATCTATGGATGCTGGGCTTGGCTTGTTTCTTTATAGGCACTTTCTTTTTTTTTTTTTTAATTATTTATGGTAGTCACAGAGAGAGAGCGAGAGAGAGAGAGAGAGAGAGAGAGAGAGGCAGGGAGAGAAGCAGGCTCCATGCACCGAGAGCCCGACGTGGGATTCGATCCCGGGTCTCCAGGATCGCGCCCTGGGCCAAAGGCAGGCGCCAAACCGCTGCGCCACCCAGGGATCCCTATAGGCACTTTCTTGAGTGTGAAGATGCCAGCACCCAACACAGTGACCATGTGGAGTAAACATACCAAGGAGCCTGTGAACAATAAATCCTGGGTTTCCCTTATTCCCACCATTTATGGCAAATATAGCTATGAAAATAATGCCCTCCTCACTTAAATTCCATATAATTTTTTATTCACTGATAACAAAAATGAAGGAAATATAGGTAAAACAATGGTTATGCAGATAAATAATAAAGAGAAAAATTATCTTCCTTTAAATTTGGGACCTCTTGCCTTGCCTTGCTAAGAACCAGGAGTGATTGTGGAGAATTGCTCAGTGCAATTGAAGAAATGGGGTTTGGGGTGGGGAGACTGAGCAGCTGCAGTAGTCAAAGGGAGAGGGGGAGAGACCTCCCAGGCAGCTCAAGAGGTAGTGACATTGCAGAAATGTCTAAAGGGGATAGTTCAGTGATAGATTCTCTCCTGCTTCATCTTAAAATGAAGTCTACAATCTCTTGCTAATTTTTTGTTGGAAGTGAACTTGTGTATGTGAGGAAAGCTGAGGCTAAGGTAAGGGTTAAAATGGGGGTTGGGTTGGAAGGAAGCTCCAAGTTGAGGACTAGGGAAGAGCTGACACTGGTTTGAGTTATACAGATTTTAAAAGATTGTCTTTAGCATTTAAGGGAAGGGGAAAATTAGTTCATTTCCCATTTAATATTCTCAGACTTCCTGATAACTTTTGGCTCTTATTGACTTATTTCTGGGCACATATTCAATTTCCCTCATCCTTTTGCCCTCTCCAAAGGAAAGAACTAATTCGTGTCTCCAGTTTTACCATCTAGCATTTTGTCCAGCAAATGAACTCCTTGGAAAGATGTTGAAAGAGAAGTGTCAGTAGAGATTTGTGGCAAAGGCAGAGAATATTTTCATCATAAAGAGAAGGCCTGTTTCCCTGGCCACTTTCAATGGCCTATTTCCTGGGCTCTAAATATAGAGTACCAGGGCTTTCCTCACACCTGACCCTGATGCTGCCAGCTGGGAGATTGGGTCTCTATTCCAATATAAACTCTACATGTAAACAATATGTCTCAGCCATTCTTTCAACTTAGGAATTTTTTTTTTCTTAAAACATGTGCTAATTATATATTGTTAAAGTGAAATATCTGCTGTTCCTTGTAAGTTTCTAGGTTTAAGCTGCAATTTCTATTATTAATAAGTGGAGGGGGAGGGGGTGAAAAAAAAATAAGTGAAAAAGGGTATCCTTGGGGTGCCTCTGTATTTTGAATCCCAGCATAGAGTGTCTCAGGTTTGAGAACCTTATTTTCTGGACCAAGCAGCCACTAGTGGTCACTTGCCTCACAGAGAGATGAATCACTATGTCTCTACATGGAAATCATAGGCAATCACTCACAATACTTGCCTTAGGTTGATTCATGGTGCATCGGCCTTTAAGCCCCAGGGACCTCAACTGTCTCTGTGGTCTGAAGAAACCATTTGTGGTTTTGATCACATGTGATTTTCTTCTGCCTCTAGCTTCTCCTTTCTGGCCAATCCATCATACACAGACAAAGTCAGCTTTCTACCACACAAATTATATTGTGTTATTCCCTGCTCAGAAACCTTCCAAGACTCCCCACTGATTTCAGAAGAATCCAGACCTCTTAGCATAGCAATCAAAATCCCTCACAATCAGAAATCAGTTTTCCCATCTAGTACCTTCTCTCTCTGTCCCTGCACTTTCTCTAAATATATTATTAAATACTCCAGTAATTCTAATTAGCAGTTACTCTTGGGATCAGGGATGTTCATTGACTCTTTCATTTAGCATTAGACATTAAACCACATTTTTTCCAGGTGTGCAATACAGTGATTCAACAATTCCATATATCACCCAGTTAAGCCTTATTTTTTTTATTCTTGTATTGATATAAGGAGAAGGGGTTGATTGAATAGTATCTATTCAGCCAAATGTTGTTCATCCAATTTTTATTTGAGACATTTGATAAAAATGCAGATTTTTCAGTACCACTTTAGACCTAAATCAGAATCTTTGGAAATGGGGTATGAAATCTGAAGGTTAGGCAAGTTTCTTATGTCTATCTAATACCCTAGAGTTTTGATACTCCATGTATTTGACATTAAAAGAAATAGCATTTGCCTTAATAGTATCTTTTTTATCTTAATTATCTCTATGCCACTCAAATATTAATATCCTATCAATACCTACTGTCCTGTAGGTCATACATTGCCCAAAATAGATACAGTTTTCCAGAGCTAACTATTGACTGAACAAGAAAAAGAAGGCTGAAAAATACCTACAAATATTCCAAAAGATAAAGGAAATGTGACAGAATTCTGAAGTTTTGTTAGGATTCAGTGACTAGAGTTGGAAATGTTTGATCTTAGAAGCCTTCAGGGAGATATATTGTTTTAAGGACAAGAAAATCATTCCAACTTTGGAAAAATGCACAAAAGCAAAGCATGTGGAAGATTCATGAACCCTGATCAAGTTGAGTCCATCTTAGTATGTGATGGGAAAGAGAAAAGTCAGACATGGAGAAGAAAGTGAGCCCTAATAGGTAGAAAAGCTAGAAGCACACAATTTGGGGAATTTGATGAGGAATTCATTCAACAATTATTTACTAGATCTGTTAGAGGAGCAATATGGTTCTAAGAGATATGAAGTCATCCAGGGCCAATAATGATATTCACTCAGCAATTACTTTCTGAATGACTCATATACCTGCTAGTATTTACTGTTTCAGGCACCAAGAATTAAGCAGAATTTTAGCACCAAGAAAACAGACAAAATAAGCCTATACCATTATGAACATAGACAGTAAACATTCAGACTGACTCCCAGCATCCCTTCTACCCTTCCTGCACTGAGTAGCAGCAATACAGTGTAAAGAATTTTTCTCCACTCAAGTGATGGGCCAATCCAGCTAAAGGCAACTCTTTTTTGCCAATGACTGCTTGAGGAGAGGGGTTTATGACCCAAACCTGAGTAAAAAGATCAAAAGAAATTTTGCTGGAGTCTCATAAAGTCACAGGAAACCAATCTCCCTTTCCCATTGGATAAAGAAGAAACATATGACCTCAATTTCTGACACGAGAGGATCTATCTTTGGATGAAACAACACTTGCTGAAGGAAAAGAGATATAGAAAGAACTTGCTGAATCAAGCTTCCAGAAGCCTTGCACCATCTCTGGGCTTTTCCTTATGTGAACTAATTCTTTTTACTTTTACTGATGGCAAAATTTATCTTAACTAATACACATACATAACAATTTTTATACACTTCATTTGATCCTCAATAACCTTCTTCAAGATGAATATACTCTGCTAATAAAAATATAAAATAAAAAGCTTAAAGGTGAAGAAAATATCAGAAAATTATTACCAAAGCTCAAGCATGAGGTTTTGGGACTTGGAAATACAGAATATGGAAGAAAAGTAGAAGTCATTGAGTATCTCCTGTGTGCTGATTGCTCTGATAAGCATTTCATAGGATATCTAATTTTAGTTTTTATATACAACTCTAAAAGCTTATTATTATCCTTATTTTTCAAATGAGGAAACTGAAGGAAGAGAGCTTAATGAATTTACCCCAGGTCACAATGTGCAGCAAACATTTCAAATTCAGATTTCTAGTCAGCACATTCTATACTCTTTCCACTTTGCCACCAAACTACTTCTTGTGAGAAAGCATTTCCTATGAGTGAGGTCTCACAGAGGAGTAGTCATCAGGGCTCGATAGCATGAGAATTTAAATAAAAGAACATTGGAGGAAGATGTGTGAGTCCTTGTGACTAAAACAACGGTGTGGTAACAGTGAAAACAATGAGACATTGAGAATAAAGCCGTGATAAAGGATAACTAAATGGTACTAGTGGGAATTTCAAAGACAGAATTACAGTGAATATTGAGTTATTAGCATATTGTATAGAGATCACAAGTGAATCTTTGGGGAAGTCCAGTGAAGGATGTTAGAATAGGAGGACACAGCAAAATAAAAGAGAATAAAATGAAAAAGAAAACCTGGCTCAACTATAGGCAAAATCATATGCTAGCTGCCTGAAAGAAGAATTTAGGAAGAATATGAAGAAAGCCTGTCAAAATGAAAAATGAACTAATTCATCATTATACTTTGAACTTTCAAATTCGAGATGTAGAGTGGTAAATGGTTGAACCAGGTTTATCTACCTATTAATTCGAGCAAAAAAGTGCCTGGGAAAATACACCAAAATTCAGAAGTTAACAAAGATTAGACCTCCAATTCCTCCACATCCTGATACAATAAGTTTCCTGTTATATGGAGGGGAAGGAAATGTGGAAGGGAACTTATCGGGTGCCTGTTTTGAGGTAGACTTTAATAAGAACTTCACATACAATTTTTGATCCCCTGTTGCATGGATCTCAGAATAAAGCTTCATCATAAAAGCTGTAGAGATGTGATGGACACTTAATCCTCATAATAACCATGTGGGATTATTGTGTTAGCTTCTGCTTTACAACTGAAGAAGGGAGGCGCAGGAGTATGTCAGTAGCTATGGGTTATGCCACCTGAGGGGGGTGAAATCAAGATTGGAACATAAATTTCCATAACTCCAAAGCTGTGTATCCACCTCTTGTTGATCTTTCAACCATGTTTTATTTAAAATAGTCCTTCCTTAAGAAAAAGTAAAGTGAAAGATTCAGAGGCAATAAATAATACCATATATTTACTCACAAGAGCAAATTCATTTAGCTCAGTTGCTTTACTCTTTATAGTACCTTCTAATTAGTGTTCACAAGAACAACAGCATAGGGACTTTATCAGCTATTGTAGACTGATCAGGGTTGAATTTACCTTTCCACCTTAAACAACTAGGAAATCAGACTTCATCTTTAAAACTATGGTTTTTCATGAAAAAAATAAATAAATAAAACTGGTTTTTCAGGCACTAGATAGCAGGCAATACAGGTCAGTGACTCCTGAGAGAAGGGAAACAGATGAAGTGAGGCTCTGCTGGGAGAGAGATGCCAGACCACAGTTGAGGGAGAGTGAGTCTAAACAGAGCTTAATGGTCTTCTTGAATTGAGAAAAGAGAGTTGGAAGTTTGGGGAAACTAAGGTGGCTAGAATTTGAGTGGTGGAATCAGAGAAAATGGATCTGGACAGAAAGAGAACTCCAGAGGTCTACAGAGGTGTCCCTTAAATTATTGGCTGAATAATATGAATATATGAGAGGAAAATACCTGAATTCAAAGAAAGAACTACTGTAAAGAAATATCTGGGAAAAATCCACCCAAGTGTCATGTAAAATTGGGAATAGGTTGTATTCTCAACAATAATTCAAAGACCTAGTACATGGGTCATAGAATCCTTAGAAGGTATGGCCTCAGTAGTGAAGAAGATTACCCTGAGACTAAAGGTTGATCTGTATCCATCCTAACAAAGCTTAACAGCAAATGTTAAACTGATTCCAAAAATTTATCTGTATGCTATAATAAAGACTAAAGAAAAAATCTGGCACCAAAACCCAAAATTTATAATGTCTGACATCTAATCAAAACTTACCAGGCAGACGAAGAGTAATACAATCCATAGTGGAGAGAAAAATCAATCAATAAAAACAGACCCAGCAATGACAAAGATGATAGAATTAGCACATAAGGACATTAATAGCTGTTACAGAATTCAAGCAACAGAATATCAGTGAATGAGGGATACTGTCAAGTAGAGGAACGTACTTGTAATTTGAGGACAATGACAATATGCAGAACTAAATCCATTTTATAAATCACTAATTATGTTTGGTATAGTTTCAATTTAAAGTACAATGATGCTTAAATACTCATCACTTACCTTATGTCAAATACCATAATAATTCATATAAAAAATGAAGAGTAAGGTACCCAATGGCCCTGCTCTAAAGGATTTAACAGTCCCTTCAGGTGCATAAGACAAGTAGAAGTTTTGCTATTTGTCTGGTTTAAGACAGAATATATGAGACCACATAAAGAAGAAGAAAATTTAAGAGCTGGGATTAGAGAAATGCTTTGTGGAGAAAGGGACATTTCAGCTGGGTACTTGAGGATGAGTAGAAATCTGAGTCATAATTATGGGGCCCAGAAAATACATTCTAGTTGTTAGAAGTTATCAAGAATAAATGCAAGGTTGCAAAAGAATTAAGCATATGTTTTAAGAGTGGTAAGTGCTATAGTGCCATACATTGATTCAGGAAGAAGGTGTATCAGTTCAAAATGTCAGAAATTGAGCTAGTATACATGCAGTCCTGTTACCTCCCTATTAATTTTTACTACCTTTACCAATGATTATAGGAAATTTAACAAAAAGATTAGAAATGTAGTCTTTATGTTGTACTGGTGAGTATATTTGTTTGCTAGGGCTGCCATTACAAAATACTACAGTCTGGGTGGCTTAAACAGAAGAAATTCACTGCCTCTGTTTTGGAGGCTGGAAGTCCAAGATCCAGGTGTTGACAGGGTTGTTTCCTTCTGAAGACTGTGAATGAAAGTCTGTTTTATGCCTCTCTTCCAGACTCTGGTGGTTTCCTAGCATTCCTTTTCTTTCCTTGGCTTGTAGATGCAATGCCTGTCTTTATCTTTACATGGTATTCTCCCTGTGTATGTCTGTCTATGTGTCCATTTCTTCCTTTTGTAAGCAATCATACTGGATTAGGGGCTCACCCTCTTCCTACATGACTTCATCTTAACTTAATTGTATCTCTAACTACCCAATTTCCAAATAAGGTCATATTCTGGGGTACTAGGGGTAAGGACTTCAACATAAAAATTTTAGAGGGGCACGAGTCAACCTATAAGAGTAGGGAAATGTTGGAGGCTTTGTCATAGGGGAGGGTCTGGAACAGAATTCACTTTAGCAAGAGTGATCCAGCAGCTGTGTGTGAATCAGCCTTTGGAGGTCTCTAGTCCTTCCTTCCCCCTGTGTGTTATATGCTGATCCACATGTACACTGTAACCAAGCAGCGCTTACATTCACCTTCCCTTTTCCCCTGTCTCTGCCCTTGCCGATGCTAATTCACGCTCTGGGAATTTCTCTGCCCCATTTATGACTAACTCCTGCTCTTCCTTCAATACTTACCATGTCCAGATAAGTTTTACTCATGTCCAGAATACATAGGTATGTCTAGCACACCTCAAGGAGCCTTCCCTAAACATGCTACTTCCCTTCTGAATAGTGGAGTTCATAATCCCATTGTCATGACTATTAAAGAATAAGTCACATCCATGTGTTGTCATGTGCATTCTACTTTTTTATGAATCTTCAGGTTGGATACAGTGTCTTATTCATCTCAGATCTCTTGTAATGAGCTCAGTGTGTGGTGTTATATAGAAAGACTAGAGGTAAGGATGTGGCTAATTCCCCCTATTTTTCAAGGTTTATTCCAAGAAAAATTAGTATGGAAAATAAAAGGAAGAACTCATCTACATTGTTCTTATTATACACACTTATTGTACACTGTGCCTGGCACAGTTTTAAGTGCTTAATACACATTAACTATTTAATCTTCAGAAAACTGTGGTGAGTTGGGTACTAGTATTATCCCATTTGGTAGATGATGACTCTGAGGCACACAGAAACTCAGGAGTTTGCCTGCAATTATGTAGCAACTAAGTGACTAATGCTACAATCTAGTCCTTAACCATTTTGCCCAACTGCCTCTCAAAGACATTTGCCCTCTTAACCACAGGGCTTCATTTTAAACCATTTCTGATCTTGCCTCTAATTAGCTACACAATTTTGAGCAAGTTATTTAACTCCTCGATACTTTAATTTTTTCAATTTTGAAATGAAAATAACGGTAGTACATCCTCATAAAATTAATACATGTAAAGCATTTTAAAAAGTGCCCAGGACTGAGTAAGCCCCCCCACCCCCCCCCCACACATTGAATAACTGAGAATTTATTGTACACTATGTAGCTAATTGAAGCCATACTGCCTCCTGCTGCTGATTAATAGTGTCTGGCTTCTGAAGAAGGATGGTATTGGCAGATTTCTTTTTTCCTTTTTATGAAGGATGGGACTGGGCTGTCACTTTCTATGAAAATAAGAAAGAGGAGGTCAGAGGTGTTTTTGATAGCAACACAATGGACCTTTATAAGGCTTTAAAAAATGTTGCAGTGTTAGGAGTCTGAGAATCTGGACTTCCACTAGCTTATAGCAGTCATCTTGACCTCTCCTCCTTCCTTGTAAGGGGCAATGGAAAGGAACCAGGGAAAGTAGGGAGAAAATTTAAGAATATATTTCAGAAAACACAACCTTGGAAGGAAATTAAAAAATCAGAATTCTGCACAATAAGAAAATCCTGTTCACTGAGCCTGCTGAACAGTTATCAACAATTCTTTAGAAAATTCTAGCAGTTTACATGTGGAGTCAGTTGCTTTCTAATTGCTACAGCAGGCTACCACTGGGAAGAACAAAGGAAATATTTAGCACATCGTAAATTCTTCTGCAGCCCTGTGGAGTGACTGGAGTTCAGATTACACATTTATAACTAGCATTTGAGAGCAATTTCTACTTCACTTTTGAGAAAGTGTTGGGGAAGCAGTTCAGCACTGTTCTTCCTATAACTCTGGAGAAATACAGACTGAGCATTTAAATTTAATAATCCAGTTCATTTGTGTTGGGATTTAATGAAGCTTGGAAAGATGTAACAAGGAAATACATTTTCTTCTCCTGAATTTGCTTTTTCATGGGAAGGAGGTTTCTCAGTGAAGGGGAAAGTGTACGTCAGACACGCTGGTGGGGTGCTCTAACGGCACCCCAATCTGGATAGTGGTCTTCTCCTAGGCAAGGCCTGAGACATTCTGAAGAACAGGCAGGACCTAAAAATAAATTTGGTTCACACTGCCAAGGAGAGCGGGCAAGCAAGAGGCAGTAAACATGTTTCATGTCACCAAGGATGCAGTGAAGAAGCAGCACCACATAGCTAGGGAAGAAACCAGTAAGGGCCCCAAGAAGCCACTAAGATGGGGAAAGTAAGAGGTCAGCTTGACTTACGGTGGCTCTTGAAGCTATTATATTTATGTTACAGTTGATGAATGAGTAGGGCTGCAGTGCCTGATTTATCTTTGACTTTGGGGAAGATGATTCAATTCTCTACAAATTTTAAGGGGCACATTTGCTTAGCAAATAGAAACACATTTTGGAATAATTGGCTGATAGTTTATGATTTATGAGTTGTCTCTGGCTTTAGGTCCTTAGGCTGGACACGGCCATAAGGATTACCTTATAATTCTTTACTCCGATGATTGATAAAATATAGGAGGCCATTTCTCCCAACAATATTAAATGAATGTCTTGCCCCAAGCCCAAGGGAGAAGAGGCTAAGATTCAAGTCTTTCCAATAAATGAAAAATGAGTATTTTTCTGAACTTATAGTGACTAAATTTCTTATCCTCCTCCTAAAAGAATTGTAATCTTCTCACAAAATTGTCCAAATTTTTAATTGTGTATTGGCTAATATTTGGAGAAACTTTCCAATAAGGTTAAAAAAAAGAAGAAGGAAAGAAAGAAAATCTAGTTGAGTTTCCTACTTACTGAGATTAGTTTCAATATAAAATCTCTGTAGATTTAAACTATAGAACAAATCTTGTCCATCTTTCTGGATGAATATTAACCAAAATCTCCCTATTTTCTCTCTGAAATTTAGGATTCTAGTGTCTTTTTGTTTCAAAAGAAAAAGAGTTCCCATTTTAGGCTTTGGTTCTGCTGCATAAGTAGATAACATGATTAAATTGAATACAGTAGTCATTTAGTTGTTATAGTCATCAATTTAATAATTACAGTTTCTCTGCCAACATCACATAATTTTATGCAACTATTGGCCGACAAGACCGAATTTCTCTATTGTATCACATATATAATCTGTACCTCAATCAGGAGAAAATAATCTCTTTGGCTACTCAGCATATATTCTGAATATAATCTGGTTAGGTAGTAAAGCTTTTTTTTTTTTTTTTTTAATCTGGCATGATTTTTAAAAGTGCTAAAGGCAAATGAAAAATGCTTTATTTTTTTTTTTAAAGATTTTATTTATTTATTTATGAGAGACACAGAAAGAGGCAGGCAGAGACATAGGCAGAGGGAGAAGCAGGCTCCATGCAGGGAGCCTGATGTGGGATTCGATCCTGGGTCTCCAGGATCACGCCCTGGGCTGAAGGCAGATGCTCAACCGCTGAGCCACCCAGGCATCCCGAAAAATGCTTTAAAACCATAAAGTACCTGATTTGTTTTCAGGATCAATCTGCTGGCCACATAAACTGCAAGAATATATATCACGTACATTCTATTGCTTGATGACAAAAACAAGACTAGCCATATCTATGTAAAAAGGCATATATATATTTTAAGATTTTATTTATTTATTCATGAGACACACAGAGAGAGAGAGAGGCAGAGACACAAGCAGAGAGAGAAGCAGGCTCCATGCAGGGAGCCCGATGTGGGACTCGGTCCCGGGACTCCAGGGTCACACCCTGAGCCAAAGGCAGACGCTCAACCACTGAGCCACCCAGGCATGCCAAAAGCATATAAATTTTAAATGTATTTTTATATATTTGAAAAAAATGAATAGAAAAAGGGTGACATGTATGAAGTAAGGAATCAGAATATTAGCTAAAACCTTGTCAAGTAATAGAATACTTATGAATGTACGCTGTCAATTGATTTTCACAACAAATTAAAATCTTTACATAGAACATTTCTGAGCTCCAGCCAATGATTTCCTTATTTCAAGCAACATTGGATACAAATAAAACCCAATATAACCATTCCTTGGATTTCATTTTGATAGGATTTACTTCTGTTCACTGATGTAAATGTTGGTCTAGAATAACCAATGTCTTTTGGAAATTTTATTGAATAATTCATTAGTTAATTGTTGTCTTTAACCACAGCTTCTCACTGACATTTTAGTAACTTACACAAATCCACATATTTAAAAAACAGCATGAGGTAAGAAAAGTCCTAATAAATATAGTTCTAAGAGGGAATCTTTTATTGTTGTGAAGCTTATAAAATTGAAGGTCTCATGTTTTAAGAAGATGAAAAAGGAATTCTTTCTCTGCGGTGGAATAAATGGACTATCTCACCCATGAATAATGATTAACGTTCTTTCACTCAGAGAAAAGGCTTGTAGGTGTTCACACCTGCAGCATTCATGAATTATAGGCCCCGTTCCCTTGAAAGAAACTTAATAATCACTATTCACAGGTGAAGTGTGCTTCAGTTGGATATAAAAAGTCGAGATAAAACCAGTCAGCTTTGTCTCCAGCGCTGTTACTTTCCCAGCATTCCATCCCCTCCGGTCACTGCAAAAATACTTGAGCAGCTTTAAAATTATCCAAAGGTGGTGTTGTAAATACCTTTTCTTCTCAGCTTAGTTGTGTTTATCAGAGATTCAGAGGTGGTTTTAAAGGTCAGAAAAACAAGCTGCCTGCAAATTTGGATTCAAACCTAAGTAATAAGGCCGGCGTTTTTACAACTGTACTCTTCTCAGTGCCATCCAGGGCTAAACTGACCTTACATTTCTGCATTCTGAGCCCTAACCACCGAAGCTGCCACAGACATAGAAATACAAATATAAATGTATGTATCATTTACATTTAAATAAAAGTTCATGTATAAAGTCTCATTTTATGTATAAGATTGAGTGTAAATTTAAATATAAATATAAACAAATGTAAATACACATCTACATGGATTTTTCCAATTTGGTAGGAAGGTTTTTTAATGATTTCCATTGCTATTTTAATTCAATAAAGTTGTTTACGGCATTTTTTTTCCTGCTTAAAGGCCACATTAATGGCCCACTTGCCATCTATGGCTTGTTCACACATTTTCTTGGTTCATAGGGTGTTTTAAAAAAGTATTGAACCATAGGGGTGCCTGGGTGGCACAGTCGTTAAGTCTCCAACTCTTGGTTGCAGCTCTGGTCATGATCTGGGAGCTCTGAGATGGAGCCCCAGTGTGCTCAGCATGGAGTCTGCTGGAGGTACCCTCTCCCTCTCCCTCTGCCCCTTCCCATCACCCAGCACTCACTCACTATCTCTCTTTCTCTAAAGTACCTAAATTAAGTCTTTAAAAAAATCAAACCATAATTTAAAAACTGGAATATTCCACATTAAAAAAATCAAAATTTCTCAATTACTTGAAAAGTTTCGAGCTCTGGTAATACTGCGCTTAATGTTTCTTCGTAGTAAAAACTGTCAGGCATTGAGCACTGGGTCAGCTTGTAGACCTGATTTGTATGTAACTCAGGTACTGTTTCCTGCCTGAACCTCCTGCCTGATCCTAAAATGACTGGGCTGTCATTCTTTTATGGCCCTCATGTCTCTTCACATAGTTAGCTTTTTATTCATCCAACTGACCAATATTGCTTCTGCATATGAACTTGTGAGCACTTAGGTCTTCCGGTGGAAAGTGGAGTTAACAGTGCATTCTCTGCCTTTGACTCCTCGGCAAGCCTTTCATGGAACACTAGGGCTGTTAAGATAATTGGCAGTTCTACCTTCCATATTATAATTTAGTTGGAGACAAAGAAATACACCTTAAAGATAAATAAAACTAGCAAGTGCAGTGATACAGGTAACAGTAGGGGAATTAAGCATGCAAAAGAGGGTTTCCTGACCTAGATGAGATGGTTGGGGAAGGTGTGGCCACGTTGAGGAGACAAAGAAGGGGTGTTCAGATCTGGGCAGAGAAGGCTTCTCTCATGGACCTTAGAGATTACAAAGGAGTTAGGGCCGCCAAGGGTTGGGTGGGGGACAGTATGGGATAAGCCATTGGTTTAGTCTTTTTCTTATTTTGTCTTGTCTTTATGATGAACTATTCTTCAACCCTTTGACTTTCTCTAGCTCTGAATTCAGCATTACATCTAGTGTTATAATGCTTTTGTGAACAATGATCAAAAACAAACTTTATCACTGTAAGCCGTGTATTTTCCAAATATATATTCATCTCCACCTCAGAAATAATCCTTAGATTTTCATCTACGACTAAATCTGAGGATATTGAATAAAACATATGAGAAAAAAACATACTAAGGCTGTTTAATAAAATGGGAGCCCATCACACACACGCACACACACACACAGAAGCCTTACATAGAAACATAACATGTTAGGAGCTAATATTACTAGCCACTATTAAGACTCAACAAAATTGTCCTCAGCCACCGATAAGAAGGAGGAATTTTTTTTAAGTGTTGAGAAATATTAAAAACGCTTTAATATTTGGTCAGATCTAACATTTTGGTTTGAGAAAACCAAATTGTTCACTAGCATTTCAAGTTTCAAAACTCCAATGAGAGGCGCCTGGGTGGCTCAGTGGTTGAGTTGTCTGCCTTTGGCTCAGGGCATGATCCCGGGTGTCCTGGGATTGATTCCCATATAGGGCTCCCTGCATGGAGCCTGCTTCTCCCTCTAACAGGAATAGCAGGTTATCAGACAAAGACTTGAAAATGATCTAATTGTTAGAACAAACATCACTCAAAAGAATTTCTTAAATCTAAAATGGATTTATTATCAGTAGTAGAGTATCAATAGGGAAGGGACAGTCTGGAAGCAAATATTGGGGCCTGACTCTAATCACTCGGAGAGTTCCTTGTAATCACTGTTAGCACACAATGGGGTTACCCCTATAATGCAGTTGGGAAGGACAGGATTACAGGATCTAATGATGTAATGCCAGTATTTAATATCCGTAAGCACAGGATCTGGGGCACCTGGGTGGCTCAGTGGTTGATCATCTGCCTTTGGCTCAGGGTGTGATCCTGGGATCGAGTCCCACATCGGGCTCACCACAGGGAGCCTGCTTCTCCCTCTGCCTATGTCTCTACCTCTCTCTCTTTGTGTCTCTCATGCATAAATAAACAAAGTCTTAAAAATAAATAAATAAAGCTCCAATGAATTACATTCATGATTACAAAAACCAAGAATGCATGAAAAATAAAAGTAGGAAAACATTCTAACTACAGGGCCTTGAATGTTTTCATAAATAACCATCTGTACAATGAAATTTTGGTTCCTGATTTAAAACAAAAACATTTTTTTTTAAATAAGTAGTGTTCTTGTGGCATTGGCTTGTGTTAAAGGACACAGATGATTGTCTCATGTAACAGAAATGTAAATGTTGTAAAGAATGAAAAATGTTATTAGAACTTGTTTTGAGGAAATGCTATCTTTTCTTTGAAAAGAGTCCTGATCAAGTCATGAAGTACAATACAAAGTGTTTCAGTCTCTTCACACGTACGCTCCTTTTCAATGAAATAATGTCAGTCATCAGAAGACATTTCAAGTGCAATCCATACAGTAATAGCTAACCAGATACGTTCAAGCTGGCAGTTCTCAGAGTGCACTCAGCCTCCAATGTATTACCGGTTCTCGCTGCTTTGTTAGCTGAAGTTAGTAGGCCTGCCAGGTTTTTTCTTTCAAACCTTATAAAATTCATAGTTAAGAAAGGTCTATGAAAACTTAAAAACAAAGGAGATGAATTCAAAAGCAGCTGCTTATGCAGCTTGATCGCAGTATTTCACTGCAAGTCACGATGTCTTCATAGCAGCTTCATACTTAAAAGATTCTGAAAGTTGATTGATTGTTCCCAAACTGCTACATAGTTTTATTTGATTAACCACGTATATTTTTTTGCCAATATGTCTGGCTACCTATTTAAAGTTAGTGCATTGCTGGCAGTATTACAAAAACAGATTTTAAGGATTGGAATCAGATTTGGCAGTAAAGGATTCGGTTCCAAACTCAGAGGTGATCTTAAAATTTCATTTGACATAAAAAGAAAAACCTTTGCAGTCAAAAACAAAAGGCTGTACTTGCATTGAAAAAAAAAAAGCATTTTGGCTGCCAAACATGTTTATTTTTCCTTTGTTTTTGCTCTATCACTGATCCCTTTGAAGAATGGCCTTCAAGTGATATTATTTAAAAATATAAGCACGCACACACATTTAATCAGGAACTTTATTTAGATGTGAAGTAAAATCTTACTCCTTTCAAGTAAAAAAAGAAAGAAATATTTTCAAAAGTTCATTGCAATAAAAGAATCTTTTGTCCTTCCTCTTGGCATTTTAAGGTTTTAACGAGTTGTTTATATATCTCAATGGCTTGAAAAGACAGATGTATTTTATGTAATCTTCCATGTAAGCTTTTTTCATTTCCCTTATAAATTACTTTTCCATATTTTAAAATGTAGTTATGTTTTCAGGGAAAAATGGCCAAAAAATATGGGCCGTTATTTGTTGGCCACCATGAACCTTTAGATAAAGTAAGTATAAATCACAGTAAGCAATAAAATTCCATCCTAAACATAAACCACAACTTTATTGAAGAACTATTAAAACTGCGTTGTCCCATTTTCATTTTACCTGAACATTAATGTATGAGTTTCACTTGAAAGCCAACAGTTAACAACCCATGTTTCATATTCTAATTAACATAAAAGAGATCTGTTTCAATTAAAGAAAGCGAATTTCCCAAAGATTCAATGATGAACTGCTTTTATATTCCGTGAGCTATGGCCGTAAATTACATATAACACACTGAGAAAAAAAATATTACAGAAGATGCCAACCCCTGAAATATATAATTGAGCAATAATAATTTAAGTACACATGTCAGCTTGTGTGTGTAGCAAATGCAACCCACAGAAGCACAGACCTAATGAAATGGTTTCTTGCTTTGTAATCTCCATAAACCTTTCCTGCTGCTTTTAACTCTTATAGGTTTGAATACAAATCAAACATAAACCTTAACTTCATCTGGAGCTGGAGTCCAGAAGACAAACAGAAACAAAACAACTTCTGAAATGGCTTACACGGACTAACGAATGTGTTCTTTGATGGATGATGAAAAAGCTCTCTAAGTTAAAGAGGCACAGCTGAGTGGATTGCTGTGGTGGGTAATAAGATTCCTCTGGTTCAGAAGTACCTGATTGTAATGAAATAATCCATCCCAATGTTTGCAATAAAGGTAATGTAAATTCTATTATTTGTGGGATTCATTAAAAAGGCAATGTGAGAGCTCCCCCTATTGACTCACAGTAATGCACACTGTACCCTGAAATACACTTCCAACTATTCATAATCAATATAAAATGGCAGACATTTAATGGGTCTTAAAAATCATCTAATTCGACTACATAATTTTATATTTGTAAGTGCTAAGGCCTAAGGACGTTTACCGTGACAAAATAAATTAGCTGCAGAGTTGGGACTGGAACTCAGAGCCTTTGTCTCTGGCTAAGCCGTTTTCTCTGTGCTAAGGCATGATGTCCCGCAGGTGATAAAATTCACTAAAAGGAAAGAGCTAGAGAGATACAACTAATCTAACTCCATGTTCTTCTGGTCAAGGAGACCCAGAGAAGCTAAAAGACCTACCTGTGTTGATCACAGAACTTCTTACTAATAGAGATTACTGGGTTCTCTCTAACAGAGTGAAATCCTGGTTATATGCTCTGTTATTTCTACTCTGACTGTGTTCTGTCTTGTTTTGGGCCCCAAACCTTTTCCTCGTTTGCAATTTAAAAATATATTTTTTCAAAATATAAGAATTCAAATTTCAGGAAGATATGAAGACATTCACTTTTTGGTAGTACATATTTTCTGTAAATTAACTAGAGCATGTATATTATTAATAGGGTTATATTTACTTACAAAATATTGATAAGATGATGTGTGCACCTGTGCAAAACGGTAAGCTGCTCTTAAATTACAAAGAGCAAAAAATGTTATTTCTCTAATTTGCTCTTTGGTGAAAATACTAGAGATTATTTGGCTAGCCTTGATATTATCGCTTTTGTTTCTGTAATTCATCATGAGATATTGTTGATTCCCTTTATGGCATGAACAGTTTCCCCCTTCCAAACCTGAAGATAGGTGGGAATAGATTTATAAATTGCACTCTGTTAACACCTAGAGGGCCAAGTTTGGGTTTTATGCATCTATTTTTTCAGTGAACACAGTTGGAATGAACACAGGTCTTTGAATAGAAGCTTTTGATTTGCCATTGCTTGTTATGCATCTTCTACTGAAGTTTGCTCAGAGGTGCCAGTACTGTTTGCTGCACTGGTGGATGCCTTTCAGAGTCCTGCCATTCTAATGCTTTATTTTCTACATGACACTTTCAAAATGCTGAGGTCCTATACCTGTCACCAGAACTACTTTTCTTTATCCTAGATGCTTAGCCTCTATGAGTGTTGTAGAAATGAATATGAAGAGAAATTGAAGGAAATACTCATTAAACTAGCTCCTGCGCTTGGTGATCTCAAGCAGAATTATGTGCTCTCAGATAATTTGGGACTAGAAGAGAATTACCCTGTCTCCTTGAAATGTTGGCCCTAATGCATATAGTCTTCATACTTGTATGACTGAAAATGTAAAGGTGGCTCAGTGATTGAGCGATTGAGTCCCCCATTGGGATCCCCGCAGGGAGCCTGCCTCTCCCTCTGCCGATGTCTCTGCCTCTTTCTCTCTGTATCTCTCATGAATAAAGATAAAATCTAAAAAAAAAAAAAAAAAAAAAAAAAAGTAAAGGTGACAGAAACGGGGCTATTTGTTTATCAACATGAAATATATACATGTTAAAAATATATATATATACATGTTTTTTTTTCCCCTCTGGAGTTTCCTTTGTATTTTAAGTTGTTCAGCTGTCTGTTACCTTTGTGGATTTCCCCTCAATACCCCACCCTACCCTGGCCTACTCCCTACCCTATAAGACAGAAACAGTCTTCTTAGAAGCTCAATGTAGGCAAAGAAAATCTACGTATTTTATCAAATTTGAAAATCAGATTTTTGCGTTCCACTCGAATTAGAAATCAGGTAATCATATATCAATTCCCATGTTTGATTTTGTTTTTCAAAGAAAGTTAAATAATGATAGTGTTTTTATTCACTTTCCTATAGACACAAATATTTTTAATTTTTAAATTTTAAATTTTTTTTTAATTAAAAAAATTTTTTTGACACAAATATTTTTTAAAAGTTTCGCGGAATGGCTTCCAACCTTAATGAACATGATGGACATAATAAAAGATTACCTTTCCCTGCCACAAATCTACTATTTACACTAAGTTTTATATTTAGTTAACTATTTATGCTCTGCCTTTTATTTACCTGAACAAACTTTTATGGAACAAACTTTTTTAGTCCACTAAATTTTGTTGACTTTTGGGTAAATCCTTCAACTTCTGGCTTTCTGGAACTCTACTTGGATTTTCAACTTGGAAGTAGAGAATATGTCATATTAAGGTAGCTGATGTTGGAACTTCTAGAATTAGGAAAAAAGAACTGGTGGATGTTAGTACTTCTTAGTACTATGATATGGTACGAATGAATCCCCTTCTGTGATTAAGAGGAGCTAGGTCTGGTGGCAGAAATTGAGGAGAAGAAAAAGCAGGTGCTGATCAAGAATGAGTCGAGGATCTAAGAAATAAAATGGGAACAGGGACTTTGATCAGGTGTTTCCATAGTTATCTGGTCTTCATAGGGAAAAGCAATTGGTTTCACCTGTATTTCTTCCCTGTAGCTATGGATATTCCTGTGTGAGTGTGTGTATGGGATGGAGGGCATGGGTGAGGAGCACACACCACAGCCGGGATAAGAAGTCTGGCCACTGGCGAGTAAGAGCAGTGGAGTTCATATTCACATGAGTCCAAGAAGTCTTTGAAATAAATATTACCATCCAGTGACCTCATCCTAGGCTCAGCATCTTGGGGTGAGCCCAAATTTGGGCAGGAGACAATTCTGGTTACCAGTGGTTAGACATAAAATAAGTTTTTTACTTTCATTGAACCTCATGCCCTAATCCCCAAACTTTACAACAATTGTATTTAACTTTCAGGGTGGTTGTGAGAATTAAATGAGATAAAGCATATAAAATAGCAAGCAGGCAATAAATTTAACTATCATTTTTAGAAAAAAATCAAACTAAAAATGAGGACAAGAAAAGTTGAAGGGACTGACTAGGTTCTAAAGGAAATTACAGTACAATCTAACAATGATGATTTCAATTTAGAATTTAGTGATGGTTTCAATTTAGATAGCCATTTCTAAAATGCCTCAGAGTAAGAACTCAAAGGGAGAAGATACATGATAATTTTCTTAAATTTTCAAAAAATCATTTGATAACATTTTACACTCATTTTGGATGAAAAATAAACTTTGATAAACTAGGATTAAAAAGATGCCTTAATGCAATTAAAATGTTTAATTTATTGGTGAAACAAAGTATTATCATTGATTTAGAAATATAACAAGAAGGGTTGCTATACCTGACATTATTTTTTCCAGATTTATTGATTTAATTAATAGTGTGTAAGTATAATATGGTGTGAGTTTAAAATGTACAAATGATGATCTGATACATTTTTTATCTTGTGAAGTGATTACACAATCAGGTTAGTTAACACATCTGGCATCTCACATAACTCAATTTTTTCTGGCTATTTAATATTGCTCTTGAGGAGTTATTAATACAGCACAAGATTATAAAATATTAAGTAGAATTTGAATATATATTATAGATACATAATTTTGTGTATATACAAAATGTATGTATGTATCTAGGATATATATGGTATAAATCTGGAAAATCCAAGATATTCAACTTGAAAAATTATGATTTTAAAAAACACATTGCTTTTTTTTTTAAAAAATGAAGTATAATTGACATACAATATTATATTAGTTTCAGATGTACAACATAGAAGTTCCACAATTATATACATTACCAAATAAGTGTGGCTATTGGTCATCATACAAAGTAATTACAATATTATATTGACTATATTCCTTATGTTGTACTTTTCATCCCTGAGACTTCTTTATTTTATATGTGAAAGTTTGTACCTCTTAATCCCCTTCATCTATTTTGCCCATTCTCCCACCCCCTCTGTTCTTTATATTTGAGTCTGTTTCTGTTTCCTGTTTGTTCATTTGTTTTGTTTTTTTTTTTAGATTTCACATATCCATATATCATATAAATGAAATCATACAGCATTTGTCTTTCTCTGCCTGATTTATTTCACTTAGCATAGTACCCTCCAGATCTATCCATGTTGTCATGGACAAGATTTAATTCTTTTTATGGCTCAGTAATACTCCATTATATACACATACCACATCTTCCTTATTCATTTATCTATCAATGGACACTTAGGTTGCTTTTATATTTTGGCTATTATAAATAATGCTGCAATGATCATAGAGGTGCACATATCTTTTTAAATTAGCAGTTTCATTTTCTTTGGGTAAATATCCAACCCAATTTCTTTGGGTTGTATGGTATTTCTATTTTTAATTTTTTGAGGAAACTCCATATTGTTTTTCATAGTGACTGCACCACCTGATAGTTAATGATGTGAATTTTCTTTTCATGTATCTTTGGCCATCTGTATGTTTTCATTGGAAAAATGTCCATTTAGGTCCTCTGCCCATTTTCAAATTAGATTATTTGTGTTTTGATGTTGAGTTGTAAGAGTTCTTTATGTTTCAAATATTAACCCTTTATTAGATATATCATTTGAAAATATCTTTGCCCATCTAGGAGGTTGCCTCTTTCTTTTGTTATTGGTTTCCTTTCCTTTTTTTTTTCTTTTCTTTCTTTCTTTCTTTCTTTCTTTCTTTCTTTCTTTCTTTCTTTCTTTCTTTCTTTCTTCTTTTCTTTTTTGTTTCCTTTTCTGTGCAAAAGTTTTATAGTTTAATGTAGTTCCAGGTGTTTATTTTTGATTTTGGTTCCCTTGCCTGAGGAGACAGATCCAGAAAAATATTGATAAGACTGATGTTCAAGAGTTTACTCCCTATGTTTTCTCCTAGCAGTTTTATGGTTTCATGCCTTATATTTAGCTTAAATCCATTTTGAGTTTATTTTTGTGTATGGTGTAAGAAAGTGGTCTAGTTTCATTTTTGTGCATGTAGCTGCACATTTATTGAAGAGATTGTCTTTTCCCTCTGTATATTCTTGCCTGCTTCGTCAATATTAATTGACCATTTAAATGTGGGTTTACTTCTGGGCTCTCTATTCTGTTCCACCAATGTGCCTGTTTTTGTGCCAATACCATACTGTTTTGATTATTATAGCTTTGTAGTATAATTTGAAATCTGGGATTGTGATACCTACAGTTTTGTTCTTCTTTTTTAAGACTGCTTTGGCTATTCAGGGTCTTTTGTAGTTCCATACAAATTTTAGGCTTATTTGTTCTAGTTGTGTGAAAAATACTATTGGTATTTTGTAGGAACTGCATTGAATTGTATAGATTGTTTTGGGTATTATAGACATTTTGATAATATTAATTCTTCTAATCAATGAGTATGATATATCTTTCCATTTATTCATGGATTCTTCAGTTTCTTTCAACAGTGTCTTAGAATTTTCAGAGTACAGATCTTTCCGGACAAAATCATAAAAATGAAATATTACAGTATGTGTATTTCCATCTTTGGAAGATTAATTTAGCATTTAGGTAGCTTCCTGATGAAATAATAAGATCTACTAAAAATGATCCTAACTTAGAAAGTAAAACTAATTGCGAAGCCTATGTGATTACTTTAGATGAGTTTAACTGGCAAAATAGTTTTATTATAAGAATGGGAAAAAAACAAAACTTGGATGAAAAAGTGGTATTTTCTACTACTCTGTCCTTTCAACTATTGCCCTATTCTTGATCCTAAACTTTGGGAAGTGTTTAATTTTCATTTGAGATATCCTCATTATTTTTGACTGAAAATTTTTCTTAAAAAGTACAGTCAATCCTGATTCATTGTGTAGAGTTGGGGTATACAATGGTAACACATGTATAGCTCAATGTTGGAAGTTCCTCTGGGAGATTATTATAAGGTAGAGTTGCAAGGAAGTTATAATTTATGCCAAAAAATAGTGAATGTTTTATTCCTACTCAGAAGTAAATAATAATTGCCTTAGGAAGATTTGAAATCTTTAGCTTTGAATACATGTTGATTATTAACTTCTTCAATTACCCCCAGCACTGCTAGCCCTCCATCAAATTTCCCACTACCTACACTTAAAATCTAGACTGAAATATAAAAATTCTCAGGAGTAGATGGAAAAATGAGTTGATTTTTGTGATAAGGTGATATGTTCTTATTAATTATGTGGGAATCAGAACATGTAATAGACTTTATTTTGAGTTCCATATACATTTCTGAAAAAGCAATTCATAATGGAACATAAGAAAAAATATTTACAGGAAAATAAACTTTAGACATGGAGTGTACCTTCATATTTATGATTTAAGCAACATAGCACAATGATTTAGCAACCTTTTTCTTATCTCTTGAACTATTAATATAAAACTGCCTTTAGATGTTTTTAAGAATAAATAGAGCCTTATTAAATTATTTGCATGGATAGTTTCTGGACTTTTATTGCTGACAGTATGCAGATCAGATATCTTTACAAAAAATCCCAAACTTCTTTGTACAAAAATTCTAAAAATGCTGGATAAAATTTAACAAAATCCATCTTTTTAAATGCTTAACTATTCTGGCAAGAAATAAAGGAGACAGATTCATAGAAGCCAAAAAGAACAAGCAAGCACAAATCCAGAGATCTGTTATAGCACTAAATTGGATATCTGCCCCGGGGGGGACATCTGCCAGGCCCTGGTGGCCCAAAGCTTTCTTTCAATGGAACAAGTGAGTGGGCTATCGATGATAAAGCTATGAACAAATCAAGGTGGGAAGTTTAATTATAATTATCCTCATGATGCCAGAACCTTCAAAAGGCAACATCATTAGTAAAGAATAAACTAGAAAAAGTACCACCACCACCATCACCACCACAACAAAAAACACTAAAGAATTTGGCTGCAGTTAGAAGGGGAAGAAAAGCTTTTCCTGAGAATTTGTAACCACAGGCAAGGCATTATGTAGGTTCTGGGCCAGAATTCATTCTATTTGTGTGGTCTAAACACTAAAGATAAAAATTTGGTATAAACTGATCCTGGGTTGCTAGTGCCTCTAGCCACCTGGCAGAAGGAAACAGTTATTTTCTCTGGGGAAGTCCATGTTTATTCGGGCCACAAAAAGTATCCCTATAAGATGTTACAAATATGAGATCTCAATTCAAAAAAAATGAAGTGTACCAAGTCTACAGATGTACTTATAAAATATATAAGCTCAGTGCGTTAAAAAAAGAAAGGTAGAAAGAGTATGACAAAGGAATAGAGACTATCCCATGCATTCAGGAATATCTGGGGGAGGAGGGAACTCAACTAATAGAATCTCTATAAATGGAAAAAAATAATTATCATTAGCAGACTAAATTAAATATTTTGCATAACTGAAGCAAGTTGTTACAGATGGGAAGATGTATAAGAAATCAACCAATTTGTAGAACAGAGATAGGAAATAGTAATGATAAGTTAAAAATAAAACAAATAAGGTCCAGCAAGAAGGTGAAACACATAACTATGGAACTCTAGAATGAGAGTGGAGAACATGTGGGAAAGACAATATGTAAAGAGATCATGTCCAAGAGCTGTCTAGAATGATTAAAAGAAAAAAAAGTTCAGATGGAGACGATTCAGTGAATCCCAAACAGGATGTATAAAAAGGAATCCATACTTGGACAACTTGTAGTAAAAGAATAGACCTTCAAAGCAAAGAGTACTGAGAAAAGGAGATTACTTATGAAGGAATGAAAACTAGGCTGATCTCTCAATAGGAATAAAAATATCTAGAAGACCACATGATCTTTGAAAAGATCTATAAAAATATTTTACTATTTTACACTCAAACTAAGGAAGCTTATTACCAACCAGCACTCTCTACAGGAACATTTAAAGAATAAACTTCAAGAAAAACAAAATGTTCCCAAAAGGAAAGCTTGAGGTGCAAATAGGAATAGTGAGCAAAGACAGTGATGAATGTAAGAGTGAGTTATACAGAATTCGATTATATAAAATGATAACTGTGTCATCTATGAGGTTAAAAAAACATTAAAAACAATAAAAGAATAACATAAATTGGAGAAATGGGGTTTAGAACACATTCTAAAATTTTAGAATTGCTTGAAAGGAATGCATGGCTTAAATGTGTATTCAGGCAATTATTAATTTAAAAATTTCTGGAGTAAGCACTAATAGAATAGAAAAGGAGCATAGAGTGTCTAAACTAGTAGACAGAAGATACATGTATGCATGCATAAATATACAAACTGGAGAAGAAACAGCAAAATTAGAACTAAAAAATGATTTCACTCATAGTACAGAATAAAAAGATATGAGATTATTTTGCTAGTGAGTTTGAATACTTCATTGAAATTTTTAGGAAATGTATGTGATTATCTAAAACTGTGTATAAAGAAACAACTTCAAATGAGTCTTATCATATTAGAAAATTAATGTCATTTGAAATCTTCCCAGTGGAGGAGTGTCTGGGTGGCTCAGTCGATCTAAGCATCTACCTTCTGCTCAGAGCCTTTGTCGGCCTCCCTGCTCAACAGAGTCTGCTTTTCTTTCTCTCTCTGCCCTTCCTCCCTGCTCCTACTCTCTTTGTCTCTCTCTCTCTATCAAATAAATAAATAAAATCTTAAAAAGAAAATCTTCCCAGTGGAAAATATCCCAGTATAGGGTGATTTTAGTCATGAGTTACTAAATATTCAAAGAGAGATAGTTATTTCTACCACCTCCTCAAAGACCAAACAATTGAGAGAATACTTCCAAACTTATTTTATAAGGAATGCCCTGATTGAAAAAAGAGAGAAGGAAGTAAGAGAAAACTATAGGACATTGTCACTCGAGAACATAGAAGGAAAAATAAAAATAAAAGATTAACATACGAAATTTATAATGTATAAAAAGAGTCTTTATTATGACCAATTGGATTTATCTCAGGAAAGCAATGTTAATTTAATATGGTAGAAAATTATTTAATGTAATTTACCACTCTACAGATTAAAAGAAAAACATATGCTTCTCTCACATTTAGAAACAACATTTAACAAAATTCAATATCATTCTTGCTTTAAGACAAAAAGATAAACTAAAATCTCTTGGCAAACTTTCTCAAACTAGTAAATACAATATCTAAAAATAGTCTATAGTAAACATCGCTAATGATAAAATGCTAAACATTCTCTAACATCAAGAGCAAAATAAAGGGCGCCTGGGTGGCTCAGTCAGTTGAGCCTCTGACTTGATTTCAGCTCTGGTAATGATCTCAGGTTCCTGAGATGGAGCCCCCCCATTGGTTGGGCTCTAGGCTCCCTGCTCAGCAGGGAGGGTCTGCTTGAGATTCCCTCTCTCCATCTCCCTCTGCCCCTCCCCTCTGTGCTCATGCTCTCTTTAAAATAAAGAAATCTTTTTGAAAAAGAGCAAAATAAGAATGCTTGCTATATCACTTTTAGTCAACACTGAATTTTAAAACCTCACAAATATAATTAGGTGAGAAAAATAAACAAAATACCAAGGATTGGAAAATAAATAGTAAATTGTCATTGTTGTCATAGATTATGATCATCTATCTGGAAAATCCTAAATAATTTACAGAATTAATTTTTTAGCTCTTTTGCTGATATAAGAGCAGTAATTCAATTCAATTTTATTTCTATATACCAGCAACAAAATAGAGGATAAAATTTTAAAGATAATATTACTTAAAATACAATGTACCTAGGAATAAATCAAATGAAAAATATATAAAACCATTATAGAGAAAATTATAAACTTTGCTCTAAGACATTAAGAAAAGATTAATAGAGTTACTGTACTTATAGGCAGGAAGACTCAATATTTTGAAGAATATCAGCTCTCTCCAAATAATCAAGATATTTAACTCCAATTAAAGTGCCAAGCTGATTTTAAAATATATGTGGAAGAGCAAAAAAACTAGAATAGTCCAGATTGTCCCCATAAAGAACTAACAGAGATCATAACTTATAGAAAAGGATCTATAATTTAACTGTGATGTGGGGCAAGGATAAACACAGTGCCAAATGGCACAGAACAGACACCTCCCTGGACTTGTGGATTCATGAGGCCTTCGTATAGGACTAAGACTGGACAGCAGATTGCTAGGGAAAAAGTTAATAAGTGAAACAAGTCCAGTGGGTTATCCATATGTTAACAAAAACTAAATAAGATTCCTGACTTATGCCATAAATGAAAATAAATTCCAGATGAATTATAAACGTACAGCATATGAAATACAAAACTTTTAAGATAACTTTTAGGAGATATTAGTGAAAATCTTTATAACATTGAAACAAGGGAAAATCTCTTAAATAAGACACTTCAAGCACAAACTAAAAAGGAAAAGATTAATAAATTTGATAATATTAAATCAGACATTATTATCATTATTTTTTATTTTTATTTTTATTTATTTATGATAGTCACACAGAGAGAGAGAGAGGCAGAGACATAGGCAGAGGGAGAAGCAGGCTCCATGCACCGGGAGCCCGATGTGGGTGGGACTCGATCCCAGGTCTCCAGGATCGCGCCCTGGGCCAAAGGCAGGCGCTAAACTGCTGCGCCACCCAGGGTTCCCTATCATTATTATTATTATCAAAAAATATCATATAGAAAGTGGAAAGACAAGCCGCAAACTAGTAATAAAAATTCACAACATTTTTTTTACAACATTTTTATTTGCCAACAGATTGTTACTCAAAATATATAAAGGATTCCTACATATTGATTTTTAATTTTATTTTATTTCTTTATTGAGAAAGAGTGAGGGAGGGGCAGAGGAAGAGGAAGAGAGAGAATCCTTTTTTTTTTTTTAATTTATTTTTTTTTATTGGTGTTCAATTTACTAACATACAGAATAACACCCAGTGCCCGTCACCCATTCACTCCCACCCCCCGCCCTCCTCCCCTTCCACCACCCCTAGTTCGTTTCCCAGAGTTAGCAGTCTTTACGTTCTGTCTCCCTTTCTGATATTTCCCACACATTTCTTCTCCCTTCCCTTATTTTCCCTTTCACTATTATTTATATTCCCCAAATGAATGAGAACATATAATGTTTGTCCCTCTCCGACTGACTTACTTCACTCAGCATAATACCCTCCAGTTCCATCCACGTTGAAGCAAATGGTGGGTATTTGTCATTTCTAATAGCTGAGTAATATTCCATTGTATACATAAACCACATCTTCTTTATCCATTCATCTTTCGTTGGACACCGAGGCTCCTTCCACAGTTTGGCTATCGTGGCCATTGCTGCTAGAAACATCAGGGTGCAGGTGTCCCGGCGTTTCATTGCATTTGTATCTTTGGGGTAAATCCCCAACAGTGCAATAAGAGAGAGAATCCTAAGCAGAATCTATACCCAATGCAGAGCATGACCTGGGCTCCATCTCATGACAGTGAGATCAAGTGCTGAGCCAAAATCAAGAGTTGGTAGCTTACCAACTTAGCTACCCAGGCATCCCCATATTGATTTTTTAAAAAGGCAAATAACCAGGTAAAGGAGAAAGACTTGAACAAATACTTCATAGGAAAATAAAATCAGAAGAAAAATAAACATAGGAAAAGATGCTCATCTCCTTAGTACTCAGGCAATCCAGTTGAGATATTATTTTACACCCATCAGAATGGCAAAATTTTTAAATGTCAGACAATGTCAAGAGATAGTGAGCAATGACAACTCATCTGAACTGCCATTGGGAAAATAAATGCAACAACTTTGGAAGTCTGGCATTTAGTAATGGAGTTTAAAATGCTCATACTCTGGGAGCATTTTCACTGACAGATAAATACCTTTACATGGACACAGGAATCATGTACACAAAATTCTTATCATCATTGGTTATAGTTATAAAAATTTTAAAACCACCCAAATTCTATTAATAAGAAAGATAAGATAAATATAAAGAACACCAAGCAATATTTGGGGGGAGGATGCATACATATGTGGTAAAACCATAAAGGAACACAAGGGTGATAATTTTAAAATTCAGGAAAGTAACAATGATATCTTTCAGGGGTATGCATGGGACTTCTAAGTGTTAATAATATTCTACTTCACAAGAAAGGTGGCAGATTTTAACATGTATATATGCTTCATGTGTAATTTTCCTATGCAAAAATTTTATAATATATTTTTTGAGGAAGTCTCTGAGCACTTGTTGGGTTTCACAAAAAGTAGCAACACATTGTTTCCAAAAGCTTAACTAAGTGGGGTGGGAGGGTGGCTAAGTATATACTCTCAAAAGTAGTATATCTGAAATTGGGAGGTGGAATCAAGCCTATTTTACATATGTTTATGATTCTAAAAGATTTACACTCATTATTTTTGGTAAAAGTACTAGTGAGTAGATATATTTCCTTACTCTTCAAAAAAAAAAAATCAAAACCATGAATTTCCTTGTGTATGTATAGACATTTGGAAAAAGTCCCAAAATCTATTGATGATGAACCACACAGCATGAATATTGTCTGATTACTAACATAGAGCCTCTAACCTAGCATTGCATCCTACCTCTGGAGACAAATGTTCGGACTGCCCCATGCCAACACTATTCTGCGTTGATTTTGTATTTCTACAGGTATTATCTCTCTTACTGAAATTCAAGACATAGGATGTAGAAATTGCACTGTCATAAAGACATGTTTCTACCATTGTTGCTCCGATAGAGAGGTGGTTTTATTTATATATTTGTTGAATGGTAAGAATAATGTTACAAAGTAATTGGTTTTCACTTACACACAATGAAATGTAAGTACAACTTTATTGTTTAATCGAATAGGTAGAAAGTCAATAGTTCTTATCCAGGCTTAAACAAGGACTCTTGTCTTATGCACTAAGCTGGTTTGGCTGTTAAAATAGGCAATCAAAGAAGGAGAGTGTGCCTGGTGCATAGGATCTCCAATAAACTAAAACACATGTAGCAGAAACCCTCTCTGTTTAAGGATTTAAAAACTCTTAGTACATGGTGAAGTAGGACCAGGCTCCTTCCACAGGCAATCTATGAGTGCCCTGAAAAACAAAATGCCCATGATAAGTAATCAGATACATCATTATACACCTGTTAGAACAAAAAGTACTGTATGCTGACTGTTGTAAAGAGTAGGAAGTAGGGACTGGATGCTTCAAGAGATTGGGTAATAATAAAGAAAAAGGCATCCTTTCAGCTCAGAGGACAGTAGCTGATTTTATTCCAGACAATGCTGGGAGATGCTGGAACTGGAACTCATTCATACCTGATGGCTAACAAGGGCCTTATACAGGCCATCAGATGGTATCGGTATCAGCTTAGAATCTGATGGAAAGCTGTCCACACAAAGTTGGTATGAAGTCTCATGATATGTTGTAAACAGCCTTAGCTCAGAAATTTTTGCTCATGTCCAAAATCAGAAATTAATCCAGATCTCAATTTATCTCCAGGTAAAAGAAAAACACACTGTTGGTTTTATTTCTACTTAGAGTTGCCAGATCTACCAAATAAAAGTTTGAATTTGAATATCAGGTAAACAAAAAATATGTTTATAGTATAAGTATGGCCCATAAAATATTGGGGATATACTTATACTAAACAATTATTTATTTTATTTTAGCATCCTGTATTTTAGCTGGCAACTATTACCCCATATTCTTTCCAAAGATCTAAGTTTTTTGCAACAGGTTGTGTAATAGCAAACTAAAAAAAAACAAACAAAATACCAATGTGGGGATTGATGACTCTAAATTTAGCTTGGATCTGAGGTAATTGTAAACAACTGAAAGAATTAGATCACGCAGGTTTAACTGTTATCGGTGGGAGCTATTCATGCTAAGAGAAATGAAGTCTCTAGGTTAGCCAACATGGGGAAGTGAATCTTTGAATCTTTGCCTGGTGGTGCCTCATGGATTCTTCTTGGCTTGATTTGCATAGGAATAAAGGAGTCAGCGAAAATGGTGAAAGGCGATAGCCTTTGTGAGATCCTTAGATTCTGTTTTACCCAATGTGACTAAAAGCAGTTGTCTTTCTGAAAAAGACACTCTTTTTTTTTTTTTTTTTCCTTTTTAGGGAAAGCCAATATCAAGGTGAATGCCAAGTGTTGAAGCTGCCCTAAGAACCTGCTAGAGCAAAATATTTGGCCCACTTTTCCTTCTGCCCAGAACACTGCTCGTCCAGATATCCATGTGGTTCACTCATTTACTTCAAGTTTTGCCCACTTTCCGTCTTCCCTACAAGGCTCCCTCTGCCCACCCTGTCGGCAACTCCAATCCATCATCCTTCCTCACCCTCCTCCCTACCGCAGGACGCCTAACACCCTTCAAGCCCAACATTTTTTCATAGCTCCTATCACCGTCTAACACACATGTAATTTCCTTATTTATCATGTTCTGCTATCTCTCTCACTCCACTAGAATGTGAGTCTCAGAGGCCATGGACCTTAGTTTATTGTGTTCACTGATCTATCATGAGCACATAGAAGAGTACCTGGCAGTTAATGCTCAAAAATATGTGCTGAATGAATGGATCCATTTATAAAGGGAACAGTCTTTTATAAAGTAGATTTTTGGAATCAAAACTCTGTAACCTAAATCTGTAAACATCATTTTGACTTTGCCCTCTAAAATGGACTGAAAAACAAAAGCTCTAAGCCAGTGATAGGTGTACGATTCTAATCATAATAGAAATACCACAGTAATAAATTCTTTTTTTTTTTTAGTAATAAATTCTTAAAAATGGATCAGGACTTATTCTTCTGCTGCATTCTCAACAAGATCCATATATAATAAAACTGTAACTGTTTGGGATTATTGGGAAGTGAAACATTCTAGTGATAGATCTCAATGTTGGATCTTAAAATATTTGTAAAATATGTTACCATATATATAAAAACACTGCAATCCTGAATACTAATGATTTTTCTTTGATGAATATATATTTTATAATTACTCAGAGTTCTGAGTAGCAAATGATTCTATTGCTATAACTGTAAAGGAAGATAGAGGAAATGTAGGAATTTAGGATAAAGGTATATAGTTGAGTACATACCATGGAAGTCAGATTTGGGAGCATTCTAAGTCTTCTTATGATTTGCTCATTTCTCCTAAAAGCAATTTAAAGAAAATGAATTCGATTAATTAAGGATTGCAATTTGAATCAAAGTTTAGTTAAGACCTTATTGTGAAATAAATTTAATTTTTTCTCCTTTCTGTCATTATTCTATTTATTTTAAAGTTTTGTCTTTCCCTTAACAATGTATAATGTATACGTTTTTGGTTGTTTTTACCTGATTAAGCATTTTGGCACCTCATCATTCTTCCAAAACTAAGAAAAGCAAAAGACAAAACAACATATAAATTGGTGTTCTAGCATTCCACCAGACCTAATGGTAGGCACTGAGCAGGACAGGTGTGCCTGAGGCCACAGTGATGGGCAGAACAACAGTGGCCTGCCACCTATGTAAATCAGAACACCAGAAGTCTTGTCCTATGGGAATGATAAGAGAGTGGGATTACTTCCAGCTCTCCTGGAAATATAGCTTATAGAATCCACTCTCCCCAACTGTTGAGCAAGAGGAACAAATCCCATTACAATACAGGTATTAAGTTATATAATGACAACATTCCAAAGCCTTGAGCAGCTGCAACAGTGGCTCCCAGGTGAAAGGAAGGAAGGAAGAAAGAAAGGCTCCTCTCTACCACTCTAACTTTGGCCCAATCGGGATTCATTTTTTTTCCTTTATTGAGGTATAATTGACATATAGCATATGTTGACATATAACATTATGTTAGTTTCAGATGTATAACATAAAGATTTGATATTTGCATATATTGCAAAATGATCACCTCATTTAAGTCTAGTTAACATTTGTTACCATACATGGTACAGCACTGTTTTTTTCTTGTGATGAGAAATTTTAAGATTTACTCTTAGTGACTTTCAAATATGCAATACAGTATTATTAACTATAGTCGCCATGCTATATATTACACCCTTATGACTTACTTATTTTGTAACTGAAACTTTGTAACTTTCGACACTCTTCATCTATTTTGCCCACCTTTTGCAACCAGTAGTATGTTCTCTGTATCAATGAGTGTATTTTTTGTTTTTGTTTTTGTTTTAGATTCTATATGTAAATAAGATCATACAGTATTTTTCTGGCATTTCACTTAACATATACCCTCAAGGTCCACCCATGTTATTGCAAATTACAACATTTCATTTTTTTTTATGGTTGAATAGTATTCAACTCTCTCTCTCTCTCTTCATATATATATATATATACACACACACACACATATGCATATAAACACACACACACATATATATATCACATTTTCTTTATCCATTTATCCATTGATGGACACTCATATTGTTTCCATATCTTGGCAATTGTAAACAGTTGCAGTGAACATGGGCCTGCATATATCTTTTTAAGTTAGTTTTTTTTTTCCAACATAAATAATCAGAAGTAAAATTACTGGATAATATGGTAGTTCTATTTTTAATTTTTCGAAGCACTTCCATACTGTTTTCTCTAGTGGCTGCACCCATGTACGTTCCCACCAGCAGTGCACAAGCATTCCCTTTTTGGCACATTCTCACCAACACTTGTTATTTCTTGTCTTTTTTTTCCCTCTTTTTAATGGTCATTCTAGGAGGTATGAGGTGATATTTTATTGTGGCTTTGATTTGCATTTCCTTCATGATTAGTGGTGTTGAGCATCCTTTCATGTACTTGTTTGCCATGTATACGTCTTTCTTTAGAAAAATGGATATTCAGATCTTCTGACCATTTTTTAATCAGATTGTATTTTACTATTAAGTTCTTGTATGAGCTCTTTATGTATTTTGGGTATTAATCCCTTATCAGGTTTACAAATCTTTTCTCCCACTCAGCTGCGTTTTCTTTTTATTGATGTTGCAATTCACATTTTGCTTAAACATTTCTAGTTGTGTTTGTAGGTATGAACGTTTTCTAATACTCCTAGGCCCTGATGGAAATCCAAGCACTTGTGGAGAATTTATCAGTATGAAAACGACCCATCTTGGGTATGTTCACATAGGCCCCACACATACATGTGTCAGAACTTATCTTGCTCTATGTTTCTCTCTTGAGGTATCTGTCATGTCTTAAAGACCTGAACTCCATATAAGCATATGACTTAATCATATTTCCAGTCACAAAATACTTGGACTATGTGGAAACTTAATAAATATTTGTTGAGTAAGTGAGTGAAAGTCTCAATTAATAATTTTAAATACACTATTTTCTTAGGTATAAAATTATAATTCAATTTCTAGCTTATATTATTTATTCATTCATTCATTCATTCATTCATTCATTCATGAGAGACGCAGAGAGAGAGGCAGAGACACAGGCAGAGGGAGAAGCAGGCTCCCTATGGGGAGCCGGATACAGGACTTGATCCCAGGACCCTGAGATCACGATCTGAGCCAAAGGCAGACGCTGAAACACTGAGCCACTCAGGTCTCCCACTAGATTATGTTTTTAAATCATACCTGCAAAGCAAGAATCTCTTCACTATTGTCAAGTATGATGTAGTATTAGAATGCATATAAAATTAATACAAGGTACTTTAAAATGAGGGAAAATATGGAAATTAGAAAACTTTTTGTAGAATAATTCTCATTTGTATTCATGATCTAAATTTCTCATAATTCGCACTAAGTAAGTGCAAATATTATATGCACTTGGAGATTTACTGTATATAAATTACAAAGTGTCACATGCATTTAGTATGTACCATGTAGTATATAACTGTTCTAAATCTATGAAAAATTATATTGACCTGTTAGCTTTTTAATATAGCTGGCTATTGAATTGTGTTTGATATACTCACTAAAATCTAAGACTTTACATGGATGCTAGATATCTTTGTTAGAATAGTTTCCCAAGTGAGCTAGTTTAATTATGGAGACAATGGCCATTATAAGGGAAGATAAATTGCCAAGATTATATACTGCAATTTTGTTAATCTTCAATTTTTCAGGCTAATAGTTTAATAAAACCTTTACTTTAATGATAAATGAGCCAAATGAAACTGTTTTTGGGTCTGTATTTCTTACTTTTATTGGATTTTTTGCAAGCATATATTTATTCTTATAAATCATATTCTCAAATTCTTAAACTCTATCCTATATCCTTTCTTATTCATAGAAACTTATATAAATACATAAAACTTCTTCTAAAGCATGAAATCTGCAATGTCAAAGTTTCTTATTTATTATTATATTTGCTAGCTACAGATTTTAGGTCACTAATGCACCTAAAGGCATGTTATTGGATATTGGATATTTCCAAAATGCCTCAGTGAGATTCTATATTTCAATAAGCCCCTTCATCAGATTTTTTTCATCTGTAGTTATAGAGAACCTTACCTTTATGTTTCATATTTTTAGTATAAGATGTGTTCTAAATCTCTAAAAAAGTGACATAGATAATATATTTATCCTTTGGGTATTTGTTTTAGTATCATATACATAGCTTATGAAGTAAAATTTAATTAGTCCCACTAACAGGCTAGAACTAACCCCAAATCCTTGGTGTGTGTGTGTGTTGTGTGTGTGTGTGCTTTATTATTGTGAAGAATGTTTCCAATCATCCTCTCCAAAATATGAATTGAACCCCCAAATTATTTGAATTGATATAAATGGACAGAGGTTTATGTGAGCTTTTTTCGTCATGGTAGCAAACTGTCAGTGATAGATGAGGTGAGAAGCCTATGACTGATGCCTTCAAATGCTCATACAGAGTGTGGTCTACTCACCATCCCCACTGTGCAGACCTACAGCCTTCTGCATAGAAGCTTATCCAGAAAGAGTATTTCCTATATTATTCCTTCAGAAGGCTACCTAGTGACCTCCTAAAATACCAATGAGATCTTTCTTACACAAGCTGGTTTATTCTCTAAGTTAGTGGGTGCCTAGCTGTGGCCACAAAATCCAGTGGGCCAGAAAGCTATTACAGAGACCGTCTACAAATACATTTTTCAATAAAGTCAAGCATTTGCTATTGAATGGATGAATAATATATTTTGCACATTTGTGCAATGTCAGTTTCACATATAAGGAATTTCTGCTGTGATTTGCAAAATACTGACAATTGAAAACACCCCTGAATTCATTCATGTCTTTCAGTTATGTCGGTTCCCAATCAAGGAGTAGCAAATGTTTCGTGAATAATATAATGTGGAAGTTTATGGAATTTTTGACATTTCATATAAGATCTTGATACAACAAAAATTTGAGACTCTGGGCCTTAAGTCATTTTTTTCTTTTAAGTTAAATACTCAATACATTAACAAGAATAAATGTGGAACATTTTAACATTAATGTGAAAGCAATAATTTTTATTTTTTATTTTTTAAATTGTAAATGTATATTTATTTTTATTTTTTATTTAAACTCAATTAGCTAACATATAGAACATCATTAGTTTCAGATGTAGAGTTCAGTAATTCATCAGTTGCCTGTAACACATCACATCGCCCTCCATCACCCAGTTACCCATCCCCCACATACACCCGCCCCCTGTACCCCTCAGTTAAGAGTCTCCCATGGTTTGTCTCCCTCTCTGATTTCTTCCCATAAAGCAATAACTTTTAACTATGATCATTTTTTCATTATGATGCTCTTTAGATATCTTTAAAAAATAATACTTGTTTTTTATGGGTATTCCCTTGAGAAAAGGATGTCAGCATCACATGGATTTCACTTTACAAAATCACAGCTTCATAAAAATCAGCTGCTAATTTGATTCAAGATGGGACAAAAAAATCATTTGCAAAGAATTCTCTGACAAAATGATCTGGACTTTTCAGACATGACACATGGTAAGAACCTTGCAGATGATAGTACAACTTCAGAGGAGAATGACTTGCCAACATCCCACTAGCACCCTCCCAGGCCCTCTCCCTGACAGGTCCAGCGCTGAACTGTTTGAGAAAGCTTTCTTTACTTGTAGTTATCTGCTACCCATAGAGTGCCAGTGACTTCCTTGTTATTCTCCTGAGAACTAATCTCTCAAATAATAAAGGCTTAGAGTTAAATTCAACAGGTTACAATAATAAACTGTTGATTAGAAACCCTTGCCCATTTTTTGTAATCATCAAGTCATTAGTCATAACAACCACTTATCCAGTACATCCCACCTGACATTAACTGTGATGAATTGACAACAGCCAGAGGGGCTATCACATGGAAGTGCTTCCTAAAGGCTTTGTTCACTCCCCTTGCTTCCAGTGACGTGTCTAGTAAGAAGTTGCTACAGCCAATATCAAAGAGATTGCTGCCAGTTTTCTCTACGCCAGTTGTTGAAGAATCTTTTTTCCATTGGATATTCTTTCCTGCTTTGTCAAAGATTAGTTGTGGGTCCCTTTCTGGGCTTTCAATTGTGTTCTATTGAGCTTTGTGCCCGTTTTCGTTCCAGTACCATACTGTGTTGATTACTACAGTTTTGTGATATCTCTTGAGGTCCAGAATAATGATGCCTTCTTCTTTGCTTTTCTTTTTTCAGGATTGCAACAAATGGATGGAGCTAGAATATATTATGCTAAGCAAAATAAGTCAGTGAGAGAAAGACAAATACCATATGATTTCTTTTTTTAATAATAAATTTATTTTTTATTGATGTTCAATTTGCCAACATACAGAATAACACTCAGTGCTCATCCCGTCAAGTGCCCCCCTCAGTGCCCGTCACCCATTCACCCCCACCCCCGCCCTCCTCCCCTTCCACCACCCCTAGTTCGTTTCCCAGAGTTAGGAGTCTTCATGTTGATTTCACTCATATGTGGGATTTAGGAAACAAAGCAGATGAACGTGTGAGAAGTTGGGGGGGGGGTGCGGGAAAGAAGGGAGGGGCAAACCATAAAAGACTCCTAAGGATAGAGAACAAACTGAGAGTTGATGGAGGGAAAGCAGGTGGGGGATGAGCTAAATTGGTGATGGGCATCAAGGAGGGTACATGTGCTGAAGAGCACTGGGTGTTATATGTAAATGATGAATCATTAAATTCTGCTCCTGAAACCAGTATTACACTAGATGTTAACTAACTAGAATCTAAATAAAAATTTAGAAGAAAAAACATAAAATTTAAAAAATAAAGATAAAAAATAAGAATAACACCACCAACAAAAAAGACTCTGTCTACTCCCACCTATTCTGTGTATTTCTCAATCACTGTACCAGGAACACAGTGAAGACCCTTCCTAGCTCATGTACTTCAGAGAGAAAAGGTTTAGATCCATTTGTCCTGAGATGTCCTGAACCATAATGTTAGTAACCTAGCTGATCTTTGCTGAGTCATCCTGCACGTTGTTATGGTGTTTTAGAGACTCACTTATCTACTCATTATATATTTATTAAGAACTATAACATTCAAGGAGCCATGACATATATGGATTGAGCTGGTGATAAAAAGGACTCAAGAGCAAGGATTTTAGGACAGTGAAAACATTCTATGTGATATGATGATGGATACATGTCATTATCCATTTGTCCAAAACCATAGACTGGATTGCACCAACAGTGAATCCTAGTGTAAACTGTGGACTCTGGGTGATTATGATGTGTCAAGTAGGTTCATCAATTGCAACAAATGTTGATAATAGGAGAGATATTTGATAGTGGATCTATGCATATGTAGATACAGGAATTATATGAGAAATCTTTGTACTCTTCTCTCAATTTTGCCATGAACCTAAAATTAGTCTTAAAAAATACAGTCTTTTAAAAATGAAAGACTCAAGAGACAGTGGAAGAATACTGCTGAACTCTGATCGCTTTCATGGCATTAAAGTGCACTTCTTTCTGTACACTTGCAGATGTATAGAAATATAGAGATTTAGAATTTTAGAGAGGGTCCCTGAGCATTTCTCCTACAGCTGAGGGAAAGTATAAAGAACAAATAAGCTATTTGTTCTTCTTTTCTGTCATTTGAAAATAAGACCTGATGTGGGAAGCTCTAGGAGAGCTTCTTGCTATTCTTCAGGGCTGTTTTGCATAGATTCATCAGGCATGGGAACCGCCGAGGTCCGCCAGAGAGAAAGAGGAAATCAGGCTCATTGTGCCCTGTTGAGTAAAAGGAAAATCCACGTTTGAATCAGCCTAAAGGTTAATAGAGAAAAGATTCACATAAATGCATTCCTTTTCCCCAAGGCTAGGCTACTGTCAGCAGAAGATGATTGAGTTAGCAAAGGCATTTCCCCTTTTTTTTTTTCTAAAATTTTCAGCATCATGAATTCCACCCATGCATACTGCCCTCACTCCTCACCCCCCACCCCTGACACATACTTTAAAGAGAGCATCTGAGTCTGCCAACTATGTAAACCTCCCCAATGACCTGTGCCAGATTTCTCATCATAACACATAGCTTGAGAGGGGAAATAGCTAAAGTTGGTTTAAATGGTATAAAATAGCCATTCCATTATATTGGTAAGGAAGGAAAATGGGAAATGCAAACAGACCAAATAATTATGCTCTATTTGCATCTATAAAAAAGGTGCTGACAACCTATGCAGACTTTAGTTTTTATTAGTCCATTTTAATATTCTCAAAACAATTGCTCTGTATCCTAGTCAGCAGCACAAAGAGACCACAGAAGAAAGTATGTTTTTAAAGAAATGAATGACTACACTATATATGCCAAATGCTTGAATCTTGTTTATTGCCTCAATAATTTATATATAATATCTATACTATAGATTTATTTTATTGCTTTTCAATACTTAGTAATTATGCCATCATTTATTTTGAAACATTTAGATTTATTTCTGTAGCAGGTTTAAAAAAAAAAGGAATGACTACTTTTGTATGGATGATTTTGTAATAAAGACCCCATTGTCTTAGAATTCTTTTTTCCCTACTCTTCCATTTAAAAACACCCTCCTAATTTTCTACCCCCTATCATTGGCCGGAACAGTGTTAGAACTTCTATTACATCCTTAATGTTCTATATCATTATTACTTTTTGCCCCATTACTAATACTCACAAATAGGATTTTAACATGTGCAAAAACCATCTGGTATGCTCCAGACCATGAGATTCAGGAGACCTGTGCTACCTGAAAAGGACCTGATGCATTTAGCATTGCTCATTTAAAATATTTTCTTTGGTTGGTCTAGTGCTTGTTTTAAATTCTTGAGTGCTCCAGTTTAAGATTTATTATGCCCATTAGTATTGCTTTGTTGAAACTGTAGTATGCATTCTAACAAGTATTTACAATTTATGATGGTAAGTTCAAAGTTGTATAATTATTGTAGTAATTTCCAACTCATTCACTTGTCATTTTTTATTTCCAGACATTCCCACAAAAATTTTCAAAATTAAAAAGGCTCTTGTCCAACTTGGTCTTTGTTCAAAAGTTTATTTTAGCTTTTGGTGAAGTCTGCCTTAAAATATATCAGCCATTTTTTTCCTATTAAGTATATTAAGGATGGGTCACCATACCTCAGAAAAACTAGTAAAAGAACTAAAACATTCAAATGACTGATTCCTGGAGATTATTTTTCCAGAATGTGATCTTTTGGATTAATGTTTTAGATTAAATGGATGAAAGTATAGGAAGTTTCCTTTGAAGATGTTTTTGAAATCCCAGTTAAAAAGACATTGCCAGATCACACAGAGAAGTAAAGCTTAGATTTTCTCTTCCTCCAATTCATCCTCTCCTGTAGAGAAAGCCACTGTAGTTGTGATGTGTTATTTGAACAGCATTGCTATAAATACCATCAGCATAGGTATCCTGGTCCTCTACCATTGCCTATGATAAAACTGCATTCCTTGACCATTTTTACAGCCGGTACTGTGACTTCACACAGATGTCCATACAGTGGTTTTTAGTTCTAGTAGAACACTTGGTCTTAGTTTCGTAAAGATATATCACTTCCTAAGTAATGAAATTGTCACTTATTGAATAGAACAAAAAAGTTGTGATCAACTGACAACTGGATTATGACAGAGCTATCCTCAAGAAATTATTTGATTTTTGTCAAAGCAAATTCTTAGGTTTCAAAAAAAAAAAAAAGACTTGACAACTTTCATAAAAGTGGTTTGCCTTTAGGTAGTTCTAATATCTATTTTTCAGATTTTCTGTCTAGATAACGCATCTATATCACACCACAGGACAAATTCTAAATCCAGTAAGTATCCACCCCTCAAGTTTTCAATTTCATCAATTTCCCCTTGATTCTTCCTGCTACTCAATTTCAAATGTCATGCATTTGGTGGTCTTCTGAAACTTAAGTAATAATTTTATATACCAAAATATCTCAAGCAAACAATGAAGAAAAATCACTATAATTTCCTAGAAAGGAAAAGCAGAGTTTTCCATTAAAGCCTTATGATAAGCTAGCACTTCTGAAAATGTTTGATTCTGGATGAAAATCTGTGTCTTAACATTCTAGAAAGCAATAAAGACATGACATGACAGGATTTATTATGCTTTTTGGTGGCATTGGAGATGCATGCCACACCTTCATTAATTTTGTCTGTGATGTATATTCCAGTATGATAATACTGTTTATAAACCCTTGAGCTTGTTTTTATATGGGTAAAAATGTGTAAAACATCATGCAATCATCAAATATAGTTATTACTAAAGCAAATATAATCAGACACTTTTTTCATGAAACATAGTAGCAAAAGAAGAATATTCTAAAGTCAGATCTACATTGTCACTGATGAACTCTGCTATGTTAGTGATCTTATATCTCTGAACTTGGTTATTTGGGAGAATACAGAGCTACATAGGCTTAAGCGTTAGGTTTATTCAGAGATTAATAATAAAGAATATTTTTGGTTGGGTTTTGCATTTTCATACCTATTATCAGCTGTGATCCACTGGCCAGAGAAACAAAACAAAACAGTAATTAAACCAACTTGTCCATTATGCCAGGGCGGAGTCTTTGTATTCTGGGAGAGAGAAATGAGGAATGGAAGATAGAAGAGAAAAAGTAGGTCTAATTTTTTCACGAAAGAGTTAAATTCAAACACAGCTAAGCAGATTGTTTAATTACGTACCACTTTTGACCTCTCCTGTAATACGTGCTTATGGTCATTCTGACTTGAGTTTCATGTTCACCATTGCTCCAAGTTAAGGCACAATCCTATATGTGGTTTGTTATTCCCCTTTTTAAGGAGCTTTTTCTGTGTGTGAGCCCATCTTTCCTCCTCAAAGAACTTATTGTAGATGTTTGGGGAGAGGTGTTTGTGAAAAAGGAAGAGGAGTTGTGTTGAATATAAATATAAAGGATTTTGATGCCATAGAAATCTATTAGAGTTATTCAATTATGTTTTCTAGGGGATCTTAAAGTTTCAGCTTTGTATCCAATAAGATAGAATAAATATCAAAGAAAAATATGAGTTGAAATCCTCAACAGAAGTATGGAGCTCTTAGGAAAACTTCTGTGGTCAATGATAGGCAGTAAGGTCATCTATCATCAGCTCTGTCTTTCCTAGCAGGAAATCTTTTGGCGATTTTAAGATAATTTAAAGTACATTTTTTATATCATAAAATATTAAAGAGGCAGATTTTCAAATGCATATTGTCCGCATAATGCATTTAGAAATCTACATCCTGGGGATTCAGCAAGAAAGGGCTTAGACACCACTAACTTCTAGTTCTGGTGGCAGAAAACTCAATCAGTGACTGACTGCTGACTTAAGTCTCAATATAGATTTTACAAGAGGAAGAACAAGCTGAACAGAATAGTGTTCATAATCTCTCAGGCTGAAACCCTGGGGTCAATCCTAATATCTAGCAAGTGGTAGTTATGATTACTCACCTGCCAGTGATATCCAGGAATTATGTCATAGTCAGGTGTTTCAAGGATATATTGGACTGCTACAATATTTGTATAACGAATTTAAATTGGAAGCCACCAAATAATTATTAGGCCCTTCCTGCTTGTAAAATGCCAAGTGGGTGGCTGGGATGGCAAAATTAAATATATAAGAGTCCATTTCCAAAAGATTTTGATTTAGGAGTCAATGGAAAAGATTTTAAGAGGTCTATGGTTTCCATAACACAAAAATCAAAGTTAAAAAAAAAATGAACTGGAAAAACAGGGACTTCTAGTGTCTTTATGCATTGCTGCATGGGACAGTTCTCTTTAAAGAAAGCCTCCCTTCTGCATGCTAATCCCTGAAGTCTCTTCCTTTGGTTCTGTCACGTGTTTGTGGTCTTGCCTGCACTATCTTGCTGTAGTCCTATCTCTCTGCTAAGTCTTGAGTCGTTGCCTGTGTGCTTATCTCCCCTTTAGAAGTTATGCTTTGGACAGCTCTGTGGTTTTGCATTCTCCATAGCCAGTCACCATTCCAGCCCAATCCTATACTAGGTTCAGATTCTCAATGCAGACAAGACCAGTATTCTCAGCCTCCCTCCTCACATGAGAAGTTCACTGGAAAACTGGTTTCATCTCACACACTCACAGTGTTCAACAACTGGTTATTATATAAAGGGATGAATGTGATACTATCTAAATCTTATGGCATTCCCATTCCAGATTTAATTAACTTTATGTCTTCCTGAATTTCCTGAGTTTCTACAATGGGTTATTTAATATTTTGCTTTTTATTTTTGTTTAAGAATTCACACCATAAGATGACTTCTCACCTCATGGGAAAAGATGATTATCCATGTAAAGGTGGATGGATGCTAAAAAGTTTTTGATAGTAAAGACTCTAGATTCTAAGTCTAGAATGCCTGATGGCTCTGAAATCAAGTTGTTTATTACAGAGACCATTTTCCTTCAGACTTTTACTAGAAATGCTGTTGCTCTGACCCTCTGGCTGTATCAGTTCTTAGGTTTCCTTGTGCTGTTCATATTAGATGTTCTCTGGATACCTAATATCAAGCTAGCACTATCATGTGATTTACCACATTGGGTCTCAGTCATGTTTTGAATTCAGTGTGGAGGGCAGAGGTAGTCGGGTGTTATGCTGGTAACTAGGCATAATCTACTGTGTAAATGAGACTGCACACAGAAAAGCTGAAGGAACTAATTTTGGTTTCCTTGTTATGTAACTTCACCCCTTTTTGCATGTTTTTGTATTTTTTAAATGTCTCAAAATCTTACAGGACAGGATAACAATTCACAGTGGTTTTCCTGACAGTCTCAGGATAATCATTAAGCTTTTTTAGTAATATCAGCCACACAAACTTGCTTCTTTCTTCTCAGAAACTGAATAGTAACAAATGATTTCCTATACATATAAAACTGGATTTTGTTCAATTCTCCCCATATGCTACAGTTGTGGAGTAATTTTCATTTTTATGTTAATTCAAAGTTCTTTGAGTAAAATCACACTTTCTTAAATTCTGAGGTTGAAAGTCCACCAATTTCTATGCTTTTCTTTCAAAGAAAATTTCTTGAATCCAACGTTATAATTTTCCTTTAAAAGCTCCAGTCTGTCCTTTAATGCACAAATAAGGTATATTTCAGGGACTTTTGGCTCTGACAGAATTTTATGGTGAATAACATTGGCCATGTACTGTTGAAATGAATATTTTTCCCATTGGTACATTATGTAATAAGCTACAATCTCAGAGTGAACATCTGTACTATGGAAACAGTATGTGTAGAATTTTGAGGTCAAGTTATGTTAAATCTATGTTCTCCAAAGTCATAGTCTCTTTCATAATAAATGACATACAAATGTCAACTTTATTATGTACATAGGAGATACACATCTATTATTATTTTGATCCTACAATAAGATTTCCTCAGGATGATGACACTATTTTAAATGTATAACATATCCAGTATGCCGAGGGTCAAAGAGCAGGCTATTTCTTTTGTTTCCCCTTTTCAGCATTTTGTGGTCAATTATTACCTTCCTTCTGCTAGCTTTGGGTTTGATTTGCTCTTCTTTTTCTAAAGCCTCTTAACATGTAAAGTTAAATTATTGATTTGAAATCTTTCTTCTTTCTTAATATAGGCATTTACAGCTTTCCTTTTCCCTCTGATCACTGCTTTTGCTGCATCACATAGGTTTTGGTATGTTTTTGTTTTCATTCATCTTAAAACATTTCCTAAATTCCTTTGGGATTTCTTCTTTGACCCATTGATTGTTTAAGACTGTGTTGTTTAATTTCCACATATTTGTGAATTTTACAAAATTGATTTCCAGCTTCACTCCATTGTAGTCAGAGAAGACACTTTGTGAGGTTTAAATTTTTATAAATTTATTGGCACTTGTATTGTGGCCTAATGTATGGTCTATCATGGGGAATGTCCTTTGTGTACTTGAGAAGAATGCGTGTTATACTGTTGATGGGTAGAGTGTTCTATAGATGTTTGCTAAGTTGAAATATTGATTTTTGACAAAGGCATAAAAGCAATTCAGTTTGGAGGGGAAATATCTTCAGCAAATAGTGCTGGTAAATTGAATCTCCATGTGTGAAACAAACAAAAGGAACTTCTATCCACACCCAGCACAACATACAAAAGTGAACTCAAAGTGGATCACACATACAAGTATAAAACTTAAAAGTATAAACTTCTAAAAAAAATTAGAAATTTTTTTGTGATTTTTGGAATAGGCAATGATTTCTTAGAAATAATAAAAGCATGATTCATAAAAAACAAGTTGGTAAAACTGAACTTCATAAAAATTAAAAAACATTGATTCTTCACGAAACAAGTCTGGGAGAAAAACAATGGGAGAAAATATTTGAAAATTATATCTGATAAAAAGCTTGCATCTAGAATATCTGAGGAACTCTAAAAGTATAAAAATAAGGAAACTAAAAACTCAATTAAAAAGTGCAAAAGATTTGAATAGACACTTCATCAAAGAAGGTATATATAGGTAGCAAATAAGCACATGAAAAAAGGCTCAATATCAGTAGTTATTATAGAAATGCATGTTCAGACCACATGCATATAACACTACACACCTCTTATAATTGCTAAAATTGTAAGGTCTGACCACACCAAATGTTGATGAAGATACAGAGGAACTGGAACTTCCATACTCTATTGCTGTAAATACAAAATGATACAATCACTTTGGAAAACTATTTGACAATTTTTTAAAAAGTTAAACACGACCTATCATGCAATATACCCATTACATTTCCAGGTATTTACTCAAGACAATGGAAGCATATGTCCTCACAAAGATATGAATATCCATAGCTTTGTTTGTTGCATACCCAAATTGGAAACAACCCACACGTTCATCAATAGGCAATGGATAAACAAATTGTCGTATGTCCATATGATGGAATACTATTCAGCAATAAAAAGGAGTAAGCTATCGATACGTGTGACATTGGCAAATTGCAAAATAATTACACTGAATGAAAGAAACCAGACAAAATGAGTACTTGCTGTCTGATTTTATTCATGCGAAATTCTAGAAAGTGACCACGGTTAATCTATAGTGACCGTGGTTCATTTGTCTCCTAGGTTTTGTTATGACAGAGAAGAGGGAAGGATGATAAAAGTGCTCAAGGAAATTTTGGGAGTGATGGATATGTATGTTCATTACTTTGATTGTGGTTATGAGTACATATAATTCCATGCAAAAAATGGTTTATTTTATGTCAATAAAAACCTCAGCAAAGATATTTAAAAAAATAATAACATAAATGGGATCATGTCACCTCTCCAGTTTAAATTCTTCAGAGCCTGCATAGCCTAATAGAAGCCAAACTCCTGGTATGACACAGTGTTTCTTAAGATACGATCTCCTATAATTCTTCTACCCATGACTTGTGTTCCTATCATTCAATGACTTGAAGTTCCCTCAAGAAATCACATGTTTTTGAAGCTCCTCCTTGGGCAAACACTGACTTTTTTTGCCTTGGTTTCTTTTACATGTCAAGCAGATACTTGTTTATCTCTGTGACATTCAGTTCAAATCACTTCTGTCATATTTTCTCCTAATTCACCAAGGAACTAGGCCCTACCACTTCTGTAATTTCATAATAGCCTATTCAAGACAAAATGATTATACTCTCTAAGGATCGAAATTACTCATTTATCTTTTCACCTGTTTTTTAAAAAGATTTTATTTATTTATTCGTGAGAGACACAGAGAGAGAGGCAGAGACACAGGCAGAGGGAGAAGCAAGCTCCCTGTGGGGAGCCCGATGTGGGACTTGATCTCGGGACCCCAGGATCACGCCCTGGGCCAAAGGTAGATGCTTAACCATTGAGCCACCCAGGCGTCCCCTTAACCTGTTTTCCATTAGATTGTAAGCTCTGGGGGGGACTCTGCTTTGTTCAGCTATCTCCTCAGGAGACAGCAGAATTCAATAAATTTTTGTTCAGTAAATGTATGATCTCAAGACCAGTAAGGTGAACACATAAATTGTTTATATAAAATGCTGGTTCACAAGAGCAGCTATTGTTACGGTTCTAAGGATGTCCTGAGGGTAAAAATCATCCCAGGAATCATCCAATCATCTTTCATAAAAAGGAGAAACAGGTTTACATCATACTTTCCATCAATAAATTATTCTACAGTCTCCATCATCTAGATTTCTGTCTCTCTTTGAGCCCAGTGAGATGATGTTTATACAGCTCAAGTATCCTAGTTCTCACATTATTGCAGTTAGAATGAAGTTTTTTTTAGTGGAAAAAAATCTATAAAACTGTTAATAAGAAATAAAACTTTTTTAAGTGGAAAAAAATCTATAAAACTGTTAATAAGAAATAAAACGAACTTAAAAGCACCTCTTTCTAGCAGTAATAGTATAATTAAATTTTAATTCATTTTGTCATATTTTCTTTAGGTAATCTTAAAACAACACAGTGCTTTAAAAATATTTCCTGCTTCCTGGTTTTTCCACTTTGATTTTGTATAATGGTTGCTCTTTCTTAATTAAAAAGGCTGCTGGAGGATAAAGGGGTGGTAATACAATCTGGCCAAACTTTTTCAAATTTCCTTCTTTATTGCTTTCTACCTTAATGAAAACATTCTCACACTAAGCCATGGTGATATAAAGAACAACATAGCATTGCATTTGGCATTATAGCATAAATAAAAGAAAACAATTTCGTTACTCTCTAAGGAATCTGAAAGCAAGATAGGTCTATAATTTTAAGGTTTTGATTTGACACCAAAATATCATTTTTACAATTAAATTTGCTGTTAATTGCATTGTAATTATGTTCACCTATTGAATTGTGTGCAAGTTACCTTCTCTGCAATTGAGCTTGAAAGGTCAGATGACTAGTGAGTAGGAAAATTCAGAAGGGACAGACTTACAGAACTAGCTTCAGAAGAGACTCCTAATCCAATTGATTATGCCTCAGAGAGTCTGTGAGTTCCTTTTCCATAGCTGAGCAATTCTTGTCTGCTCAGCTTTAAATAACTATGAAATCCAGACTGGTGGAACTATTCCAATCTGTGGACAGTGTGATTAATTCAGAGAACTTTGGCATGGTAACAAAGTCAAGTGTTTCTCACTGTGAGAAATTCTCAACTTATTTCATGGATAAGACTGAATGATTTTGGAAGTACACTTCTGTGGGAATAGCATTAGGGAATGATGCACAGTAAGGGAGTGGCTGGAGGGGCACTATCTTTGTTGGTTTCTTATAAGCATTTCACCAAGAGTTCTGAGGTCTGTGGAAATGTAGTCAACCCATGAAGGACAGAGCCTCAAAGTTCATTATACTAAGGAGAGGTGATCTTATTAAACAAGCATCAATGTTGAGTCAGTTATTCGCTATTCAGTGAGCATGCAGGCTATTGCTGGATATACAGAACAGAAGGAGAAAGACACAGATTTCTGGGTGGAGCAAATGTTTCTCAAGGTGTGATTCTAGGATCACCTACAGCAGAGCTGCCTTATGTGTATCTCAATACCCTGAGCAATACCCAGGTTACTGAATAAGAATTTTGGATGGTTTGGCCTAGAAATATATAGTTTAACTCCTTCCCAGAAAGTTTTGTGTATCCAAAAGTGTGAGAACTACTTCTTGAACTTCCATTCAATGAAAAAATAAATTAACAGGCTACTGTGATATGTGGCATAACTTGGTTTATGTAATGGGAAAGTTGGAAAGTACTATTTAGATTTTTGAAAGGGAAAAATTATGCTTGGCAAATAGAATCTGAAAGTTCTTGAGAACAGAGTGTTTGAGATAGACTTCCTGGGAGAATATGTAGTATTTCTATCGTTGGCATTTGGAGGAGTCATGTTCTAAATGAAAGAAAAACATGAGTAGAAGCAGAGTGTGTTTATGAAATATTGAATTTTGGTTAGTAATATTCTCGATTTTTGCATTATAACTCCTGGAGAGCTTTTATTTTTTTTTATAAAAGATTTTATCTATATATTTGAGATCGAGAGAGAGAGAACACAATCAGGGGAGAAGGACAGAGGGAAAGGGAGATGCAGATTCCCCACTGAGCAGGGAACCTTGCAGCAAGGCTCAGTCCCAGGACCCTGAGATCAGGACCTGAGCTGAAGATAGACACCTAACCAATTGAGCCATCCAGATACTGCACTGAAGAGGCTTTAAAAATGCTGATGCTCAGGCCTACCCTCAAAATTCTTGTTTCAGTTGTCTCTCTCAGGGCTTTGATATCCATTTTTTAAAATTATTAAATTATTTTTCTTATTGTTAAAGTATTTTTTAAAAGGAAAATCAAGAAAGTAAGGAGGAAAGCATGGGTTTGATGAGCAAAGGAATGCTAAGTCATAATTGGAAAGATTATTAAAATACCCAGGTGGCTAGTTCTAGCTGGTTATAAGAAATAGTAGTTGGAATTCTGGAAAGAAGCAAGAACAGAATATGTGGACATGGAAGAAGATTTTTAAAGCTTTGAGTGTAGATGAGGAAACAGATGTGATTAAGATTTAGGGTTGCAAAGGAAGCAATAGAAATGGAATTATTTAGAATTAGAACAGAAGAACAAAGGCATAATTACCAAAGCAAAAAATGGAAAGAGTTTCAGGAGAATACAGGTGATCACTGCTGTGAACAGCTACTGTAGTAATCTCAATGTCGGTTTCACATTAGAATCTCCTGGTGTGCAGTCACATTTGAGGACCCCCAATAATAAAAAAGGTGAGAAGGATGGGTGTAAAGGAATGTCCTCAGAATTCAGTGATTAGATTACTCGTAATTTTTGAGAGAACAGTTCCTAATATTTGGGCTTGAAAACAAAATAGCAAGAGAGTTAAAGAATGAGATATATTCAAACTCCGGTTAAACCATACTGCTTTAGAAAAACATTTAGAAAACATTTAGAAAAACATTTCAAAACTAAACCACACCATTTTTTTAAATACTTCCTCAAAACTACTTTTAGAGAAAAGTATTTGGAAGATAGTGTTGAAAAAAATCAAACAAGTTCATGATCCGCTACGTTTCTGTGACCCTAATTATCACAGGAGCAGGGATGGATATGACAAGAAACTTAAGATGATATTTCAAATTTGGAGAATGCCTTTGGATGAAAATGGTCAATGAAAGTGGTTCAGATATGTCCTCCATGGTGATTCCCCACTTTCTTCCTTCTGCATAAAGTCTTTTCTCCTTTTTATTTTCTCACGTTAATGCCTTGTTGTTCTCCCACATAGGAAAATGAAGTGATTGAATGAGCTGGAGGATCTAAGGCTGGGAAGTAATTTAACTTGAAATATTTCCTACACTAATTTTGCCCTTGATGGAATAATATATTTATTTCAAGGAAATTTTTATTTTGATGGGAAAAGATAATGACATTAAAATTTATCTTTATTTTCTGGCAAGTATTTGCATAAAATGTATACTTGAGGTTTGGTCCCCATGAGTATTTCAGTGTAGTAGGGTTACATCAACAATTTTTCTTCTTTTGTTTTGTCTTTTATGATTGGATTTAGAACACAAGCAAGTAAAAAAATAATGATTCTTGAATTTTTTTTTGAAGATTTTATTTATTTATTCATGAGAGACACACAGAGAGAGGCAGAGACACAGGCAGAGGGAGAAGCAGTCTCCCCATTGAGCAGGGAGCCTGATGTGGGACTCCATCCCAGGACCCCAGGATCATGAGCCAAAGGCCGACTCTCAACCACTGAGCCACACAGGGCCCATGATTTGAATTTAAATGAAAGTATTGTTGGTTTTATCTATGAAGGCTTCATGACAGTTGTTGCTTCTAGTATTTAATGGCCATAAATTCTGAATTTACTTCAAATTGCTTCTTTATCTTGGTTTGCCCAGATAGTTTTTCTTTTCTTTTCCTTCTTCTCCTCCTTCCTTTTTAACTTTCTACTTTATCCCACTCAAACACCACACTTATATGCCTCTCAATCTCCATTGTTGCTTGTTTTGATATTCATGATGAGTACTTGAGGTAGCTGAATTAAAGAGACATATAGAACTACAAGTATCTTTTTTTTTTTTTTTTTGAGAAACCCCCATACCATTTTCCATAGCAACTGCATCATTTTACATCCCTGCCAACAGTGGACAAGGGTTCTAATTTCTTCACATACTCTCCAACACTTATTATTATTATTTATAATAGCCATCCTAACAGGTGTGAGGTCTTATCTCACTGTGAGTTTGCCTTGTGTTTTGCTGCTGATGAGAGATGTTGATCATCTTTTCATATACCTGTTGGCCATTTGTACATCTTCTTTGGAAAAATGACTATTCAAGTGTGTTTCCCTATTTTTAAATCAGGCTATTTGTCAAAAAATTAGACATAGAACTACCATATGATCTAGCAATCTAACTTCTGGGTATGTATCCAAAAGAATTGAAATCAGAATCTTGGAAAGATAACTGCACTCCCTTACTGCAGCATTATTCACAATAGCTGAGATATGAAAATCTAAATATCTATTGGCAGATGAATGGATAAAAAATGCAGCATATATTATAATGGCATATCATACAGTCTTACTGAAGAAGCAAATCTTGCCCTTTGTGAAACCGTGGATGAATCCGGAGGACATTACACTAAGTGAAATAAGGCAGTGACAGAAGGGCATTGATTCCATTGAATGGGTTATCTAAAATGGTCAAACTTATAGAGGGTAAATGGTTGTGAGGCGTAGGGAGAAGGGAAAGTAGGAAGCTGTTGATCAACAGGCATAAGGTTTCAGTTACACGAAACAAGTTCTAGAGATGTACTATAAACACTGTGCCTATAATTAATACTGTGTTATAGACTTAGAAACTCTAAAGGGTTGATCTCCTGCTGTATTTTCAGCACTACCATCTCCACCACCACCACAACAAAAACCTGACAACCCCCCCAAAAAAACCCACATTTATACAAGACTAAATTTTAACTTACAGTTTTATTCTAAACTCATGAAAAATTTGTTGTAGAAATAGCAAATATCTCTTTCCAAAACAATCTTTTTAGGCTTTATGACCACCCGGTAGAGCTAGGGTTAGGTGTATAATCCAATTTGATTCTCTTTCTTTCTCACTCCCTCACCTCTCCCCAATGTAGGTGAGAAAGCACCTATCCTTGAAATTATGGGGAGCCAGCTAAAGTATGAAGCAACAATACAGGAGATAAAATAGATAAAATAACCATGCTTCTTCTAGAATTGTTTTAGTCACATGAGAAACTAAGTATCTTTTACTTTTTAGGCCAATCCGAGTTGAAATTATATTATTTGCAACCAAAACATTCTTCTAGAATAGAAGAAAAATCAAAGGATTAGGAGTCTGGAGACCAGGTGCAGTGTATATCACAAAGTAGTCATTCAGGAACTATTAGTTGAATGAACAGATTTTCAAAGTTTCTATTACCTATCTAAACTTGGTCAAATCACATTATCTTAATGTCTCTGATGATAAAATAAAATATTAATGAACATTTTCTAAGATTAATATTTTCTAAGAGTAAGTAATATGTTTCTAAGAGAACATTTTCTAAGTAAATATTAGCTATTCTTATTAACATCAATTTCATATTTGAAAGACTCTTTGTAAGTTTCAGTATTCAATGGAAGTGGCATTTTTCAATTCTCTTTTTCTGATTGTTTCACTGAACATCAGTGTTTTACAGCAAATAATCTATAATAAAAGTAACAAACATTATATCTGTCAGGAAATACATTCGCTATATTTTTAACACATTTCTAGTCTTAAAATGAAGTATATTTATTATAAAATAGCTAAACAAAAACACATTTAATATGAAATCACACTAGAGATCTTAATTGTTTCACTGTGTACTAAAAACTACAGATCATTGTTTTCTGCAAGTGTTTCAATATATTGCAACATGCGACTATTAGAGGAGTTGTACAAACATATGCTTATCAGTAGCATTTGACTTCGGGCTTGTTGAAACAGTTTAAATAATTTTTATTGTATTGTACTTTTGTTAACTTCTTTTGCTTATAATCAAAAATTAATTATATTGAAATGGTAAGAGTAGATGTAATTGTTGTGTTATTTACCTAACCAAAGTTAAAACTGAAAATTGTACTTCTAAGCGTTTGCATGAAAAGTGAATAATTGCATATTCTTCACTTTCTTAAGGAAACCAGTTACCAGTTGAGGCAGTGAGAAGAGAGGCATGACTTGAATGCGAAGAGCTAAGCAACAATTCATAAAACTGCAGCCACACTGGGATTTCTACAAACATCACGAACAAATTTGTGTTGGATAGTGTGGAGAATGTGTAATGATCGGACGGAGTTTGTAGTGTTTGATATCAAGTTTAAATTGGAAATTGGTTAAACTCCCTAATGTGATTGAAGAGGCCATGACTTAAATGAGAAGGTAAACCCTATTTCCTAAACTCCTATTGCCTTAAAGATTTCAGGACCCTCCCTGTAAGAATGTGACATCAAATCTTAATATCTGCTCCAATTTTATCTGAAGTCTGTCATTGTTTTTTCCTTCAGAATGATGACTCAAGTCCACTTCTTAAATACTGTAATTTGTGGCATTCAAACAAAGACTGTGAGTGAAGCCAAGCCAACTCTGAGCTTTTTTCCCAATGTGTTACAACGAGGCTTCCAAAATAAGATTATATTCAGGCCAAAACACTGACAGGATTTGCCAGGGAATGAAAGAACCACAATAAAGAGGCAACTACCATCGCTCTGTGGTCAAATTCAGTGACAGAGGTTGATTACAAATGCCTGAATATAAAATGGGTGTTTAAAATAATCAGCTAGCCCTGATACTTAAAATTTTAGTATAAAAATCCCTTCATATCTCCCCAAATATTAAGAGGAGAGATTCCACAACTATTAAAAATATAGAATATTGCTTTTATTTTATTATTTTGTTTTTTTTAGAGAGGGAGAGAGAGTGTGGGGAGGGCAAGAGGGAAGGAAGAGAGAGAATCCTAAGCAGGCTCCGTGCCCAGTGTGGAGCCTGACCTGGAGCGGATCTCACAACCCTGGGATCATGACCTGAGCTGAAATCAAGAATCGGACACTTCATCGACTGCACCACCCAGATGCCCCTAGAATATCACTTTTAAAAGACACAATAGAGACGTCATAGCTTTAACTGAAGGCTGTTATGTATTTCTTTCATTGCTTACTCATGAGGAATCTGTTTCCAATTGCTCTAAGTGATACTTTTTTGGTTATAACTTAATGATGGATTCCATTCAGTGATCTTTTTGTTTTATTATCTAATTCCCTAAAGGTAAGGAAAGAGCACTTAGAAGGCAACCTGGGGTTCAGGTTTCTTAAGGTTTTACTTTTTTTTTTTTTTCCAACTTAAACTTGCCAGGAATCCAATGCAACTAATATAATATCTTCATGAGCTATCCAACTGAGAAACAATATTAAAACACTAATAATATTACAAGTTCTTAAAATTTTTATTTCACTGGCTCATGCAGATCAAGACATTTGCAGAGTTGTTTTTATTTTTTGGTTTCTTTTTTTAAAGAGATTTTATTTATTCATGAGAGAGACAGAGACACAGGCAAAGGGAGAAGCAAGCTCCCTGTGGGGAGCCTGATGTGGGACTTGATCCCAGGACCCCGGAATCACGACCTGAGCCAAAAGCAGACACTCAACCACTGAGCCACCCAGGTGCCCCTGCGTAGTTGTTTTTAAAAACAGGTTTATACCAGGGCTCTAAAGTACACGAGAGATTAATTTTTGTAAATTATGGCCTTAAAAGATCTCATCAGGACTCCGGCTAGACTCCCCGTGCCTCCTGGTGCATCAACTGAACATAGTTTGAGAGTGAAGGGAGAGAAAATGAATCTATGGTGATAGAAGCCAGAGTAGGGGTAACTTTTTGCTGAGGGCAATAATTGGGATACAGCTTGAGTGAGGTTCATGGATCCAGGTTGTGCTTAACTTGATTCAGGTGCAAGTCATAGAAGTGTGTTCACTTTGTAAAAATTAACAGTTCACTTACCATTTGTGTACCTCATCGTATGTTATATTTCCATAACAAAGTTTACCAAAAATACGTAGGGGCATTCTAAAAGACAACTGACCTGGAGTCTTAAAACAAATCATCATCCGAAGGCAGGCGCTAAACCGATGAGCCACCCAGGGATCCCCTCATCAACAAAATAAAAACAAAGCACACCCTGATGCAATGTACCCATCTTGACTGAATTTTGGACCGGGGGAAAAATAGCTATAAAAGTCCATTGGGGACAACTGGAGATATATGAATATGGAGTGAATAGTAGAGTATATCATGAAATTATTATTAGTTTTTTTTTTGCATATGATAAGGTATTGTTATATGGTTTTTAGGGAATGCTCACCGATATACTTAGAAATGGAGTCAGGATGTTTGCAACTTACTTTCAAATGGTTCAGAGAACACTGCATGAGTGCATGTGTGTGTGTACAGCAGAGCCCGAGTGTGGTTTTGTACATGAGTGTGTGTTTATTATTTTTTGATTGAAATGTACCTGACACACAATATTGCATTAGTTTCAGGTGTATACCATAGCGATTGCACAAGCCTGTACTGTAGGCTGTACTCACCACAGGTGTGGCTGCTGTTTGTGCGTGTCTGTGTGAATTTATGTGGGGTGGTGTGTGAATGTGTGAGCATGAGTAGAAAAGTGAGAAAGCGAGCCATTATCTTAACCATCGCTAAATCCCAGGAAAGGGTGTGTTCACATTTTCTCTCAACATTTTTGTGTTTAGGATTCTTTTTTTTTTTTTTTTTTCCAAATAAAAAACGAGACTTTGCAGGGAGAAAAAGGAAACGATGATCTCTTGACCCAAATCTTAAGTCTCGAGATTCCCGCCGAAGTATTCTGAAACCAGAGGAAGCTGCCAGGGCTGTGCAAGAATGTGGGGATAATGGACCCCGAGACACGGGATGAGTTATATTCTTACATACAAAGCTCCTGGGCACTCACCGTCCTAAATTTTATTTTTATATGGCACACATTTAGAAAATTTAGGAGTGTCCTGGAAAGTCGTAACAGCTGGTCTGCGAGTGCTGGGCCCCGGGGCGGGGGTGGCTGGAGGCTGAGGAATTCCGAGGCCTGGGAGAGAAGCATGTTTCCGAGCAAGGCCCCACGCTGCCCGGGAGCCCGCAGTGTGAGAAACAAGCCGCTGGACGGGCCCTGACAGATGTTATGAAAGGGTGGTGTTAAGTGCCTTTTTCAGGATATTAAACCAGCGTCCTAACTGGCAAAAAAATGAATTGTCACTGACATTATGTCGGCCCATTGGAGACCCTCTCTGCTACTTTCCGTGATCTGGGAACCATTATCCACGAAAGATCGATATGCTCCTGGGCAGGAATTTAAATGATGATTTCTAATAAAACCTATTTTAGACTGTTCGGGCCGGAGGATAGAGACAAGTCACAAAACATAATGTCTTTAAAGCCGCTCTCCCTCCCTTTCTCTCTTTTTTTAAAGACCTGAATAATGGAAGAGAGATCTGGCGATAGGGCACCCGAGGCCTGCCATCCTGGCCGCTCCGCTCGGCTAATGGCTGTAAACCGACACCCTAATGAAATAAAAACGCCTCTGTCCGAGCGCAGCGCTGCACGACGGCTAAGCAGCCTCAACTCCGGCTGCGACCCTGGGGATGGGGACCGAGGGACGCACCGGCAGCGCCCCCGCACTTCCGGCCTCCCAGCGCCGCCCGCGCGCCGGGCAGGCCCGAGAGCCCCGCGCGGGTCCCGGGACGGCGGCGGGTCCCCTCCGCCTGGAGACGGCGACTCCCGGGGCTGCACGTCAGGCCCTCGGGCCGGGCCGGGCCGGGCCGGGGAGGGGCGGGGCGGGGGGCGCGGGGGGGCTGCGCGCTCGGCCGCACGGAGCCCCGCCCCCCGCCCGGCGCCTCCCGCCCCGCTGTGCGCGCTGCAGGCCGAGGCCGAGGCCGGGCTGGGCCGGGCCGGGCCGGAGCCCCGCTCTCCGCGCCGCCGGCCGCGCTCTGATCTCCATCGGCCCCCCCCCCGCCCCCCACCCCGGTCCAGCCATCAATCTTCCGCCGCCCCTGGGTGAGTGGGTCACGGCACCCGGCACGTTCCTCTGCAGAGCAGCCTTTGCCGCGGCTCTCCCTCCTCAGCCCCTGATAAGTATGCCTTTGATATTTTTATTAAAAAAAGAAAGAAAACACATTAGGAAATATGTTTCACTTCTGGCAGCGCAGACCAAAGCCCCTGAGGCCGAGGAGAGGAACGCGGAGGGGGCGGGGGCTGCCGAGTCCTTGCAACCCCGGAGCTCTGCGGGGTGGGAAGACCCGCACAGCCCGATCTCTGCCGTCCCCACAGGGGTGCGGGCGGCGGGGCCGTGCCTCCGCAGCTGTCTGCGCCCTCCTCCGACCGGGGACAAGGAGCGCGCCCTGCGCTCACAAACGCCGGAACGTCGGAAAGAACCGGAAGCGAACTCGTGCGCTCCCCGACCCCCGACCCCCGACCTCCGACCCCTGGCGGCCCCGCAGGGGTGGGTGCACCCCTCCCTCAGCGCACCCCGGGCCGCGGGAAGGTCGCAGGGCGGGAGGCGGCTCCGCGGGCGGGCCTCCGGGACACGGCCGCCCCCTCAGGCCCCTCCGGGAGCGCACGCGGGAAGCGGTCTGTCGCCAGGCTCCAGGCGCCTCTTTTAAAATAGGCCGTTCCTGTCTGTCCCGGCGGGCCGCCACCTACCTTCCGGGCAGAAGTCACCAGAAACCCCTCTAGGGCTGAGGGGACCTGGTCCCCACCTCTCCACCCCTCCGGCCTCTTGTCCATTGATCTGTAAGGCTGAGGAAGGGCCGGCCTGGGCGATGTTGATTTCAATTAGGATCGTACATGAGGGGAGTCCTCCGCTGCTGGGAAGGACTTTGGGTCATCAAGCCTTGGACCTGGCAACAGAAGAATGGAATTTAAAGTAGAAGAGGACTTCTCTGTTCCATTCTCTCAAGCCGAACATTCCTTGGAGTTTGATTGGAAAATCCTCTACCTTCCCAGTATATAGGGATTCTGGTAGGAGCTCAAGAGCGTGAGAACCGGGGGTGGGGGGTGTTTCTCGATGGCCTGACAAGGTAACTTGAGCTGAACAAATCTGTAGGTAGGGGACCAATTCCATTTTGGAAGATTTAGAATTAGAAATAAGCAGCAAAAACCCTGGGTACTTGAGGAAGTGTCCAGAACTTGGTTTAGACATTTGGCACTGAGTATGCTAGAAATGCGGGTTCAAGGATAGGGTGAGCCCTCGGCCCTGTGCAGGACTAGAGACAATATCCATGGAAGGTAGTACTTCCACATTAAAGCACTAATTCATGTGACGAAGATGATTCACAACAGTTCCAAAAGGAAACGAAGGAAAGCAACCTTTTCACGAAGCACCACTTAAAGAGTTTATCCATCTGGTGAAGCGTTTCATTATGGATTCTGTGACTCCCCCGCTTGCTGGCTTGCCATGGTCCATAAAAGTTTGCTGATTTTTGAAATTTTTATTCTTGAATGAATGAATAAAATTGCTATCTGTGTTGGTACAGATGATTATGATGTTACGGTTTAGGATGATGACTAGAACAGAATAAAAAAAAATCATTCACTCAACGAATATGTTTGGAAAGACTCTTGTGTGTCAGGGACTGTTCTTGGAGGTGTACATAGAACAAGAAAGAAGATAATGTCCTTGGTTGAGTATACATGCTAGAGGAGGAGACATGCAATAAATAATTAAATGGAAAAATTAAAGAATATCAGATGATGATAAATGTTACCAATAATGATGCATGTGGTTAGAGGTGCCTTTCTGAGAAGATTCATTGGAATAGAAAACTGAATGATGAGAACAAGAGAGCTGGAGAAGAATGTCCCATGCATAGAAGCCAGCCTGCATGTGTGAGACAAAATAAGTTTGTGGTAAGGTGACCGTCTGCCCCAGTTTGCCTGGAATGGAGGGGGTTCTCAGGACATGTGACCTTGGCTGCTAAGACAACGTGGGAAATGCTGGCCACCCTATAACTTCCCAGACATGCCAAATGAGAAAACTGTGACAGAGGATGGTTTTGGAAAGTTAGACAGGGATGGCGGCCCCTGGGGTGATTTTATTCTGAACCTGATGAGAAGCTTCATAGGCTATCTGTGGATCCCAGGCTCTTACTGTAGAAGATTCCTATTCCATAATGGCATTGACACTTGAACGATTTAGTATGTAGCATTGAATATATATGGGATTAGATTAGCAGTGTACTTAAGAGTGCTTTGCATCCTGCAGAATTTTGGAAAAGTGAAAAATAGAAGGCGCTTGGAGTTGGTATGATCTGGTTTTGTCATTTGCTGAAGTTGCTGCAAAGGCTCCCGTGACAGAAGAGGAAGAACAGGCAGTGGGTGGCCTTGGTATGAAGACTTTAATAGTGTAGACCTTCATTGCTCAGTGATTGAGGGAGGGAAGATTCATTTTGGGAGGATTACATTTATTTGTGGGAAAAGGGGTTTGATTCATGGTATAGGGGCTTTATCTGTGAGAGTTTGGTAACAAAAGGAATTGTACTATTAGATTTGATTAAGGTGGCAGGAAACATCAGACACATGATGTTGGCATTGTGTTACTGGGGCTGTTATAATCTGGCGCTTGTTGTTTAGCCCTTTGTAGTGAACTGGGGCAGAATTAGAGCAGAGCACAAATCAAAGTGAAGACAGAATGGAAGGTAATAACTGGAGGTGCCGTATAATGGTGCTTTGATGGAATGTTCATATCTATATGCTGAGCACTAACAGAAGCTTCTGGATGTGACATTAAACAGGCATTTATAAAAGGCTTTGGGGACTGAACTGACATTCCGTTGGTTCCCTGTGGCTACAAATTGGCCAAAGACTAGGGACACAGCCCCACAATGATGCTGGTGGGACAGGTCTGACATCTCTTTGCTAAATTTGTCTCTCAAGGGAGACAGCCCCATCTCTAGTTGAACGTTGAACTGCTAGTCCACATCCCCAACATTATTTATTTATTTGAGAGGGAGCATGCAAGTGGGGTAGAGGCAGAGGGAGAAAGAGAATCCTAAGCAGGCTCCATGCCGCATGGAGCCCAACTCAGGGTCAGTCTCACAACCCTTGATCAGATCATTACTTGAGCTGAAAACAAGAGTCAGATGCTGAGCTGACTGGGACACCCAGGCACCAACCCCCGCCCCCCACAACATCTTTTAAAATGAATGCAGGAACTCCCTTCTTATTGGTCTTCAGAATCTCATTCTTCCCTCCCAGCATCTATACTCAGCAGAACAGTCAGAGTGATCTTTTAAAGAGTAAGTTCCTATCACACCCCCTTTAAAAGCCTGCCAACAACTTTCCGTTATCATAATGATTGATTTCAAGCTCTTTTGTGAGGTCTATAAGCCCTGCATCTGGCCCCTACCTTCCTCGTCTGGCTCATCTTCTAGCATTCTCTCTTCCCTCAGACCACTACAGCCACACTGGACTCTGGCTCCTCCAGTAACACTCCAGCTTGTCTTTGTATCAAGGCCTTGATATGCCATAGTCCTACTTCTGGGAATATTCTTCTCCACATGTTTACTGGAATTCCTCCTGCTGAGTTAGGTATCTACTTAAATGTCACTTCCTTAGAGACTCCCTTTCTGCCTCCAGTATCTAAAATAGTCACCACCACCCTGTTGCTTTCTATCACCTTAGCCTGCTTTATTTTCTTCATAGCACTGAGCAGCTATCTGTTTCATTTATTCAACTAGATTGATAAGAAATCTAGGACTGCTCTAAGTAGCTCAGGCTATTCATTCTTTCTCTTGGGAACATTTATTCTTTAATGGGCCAAACTCAAGGCAGCTGTCCTTGTCCAAGAAGTTCTCTTTTAGTTACCCTCTCTCTTTTCTCTGGAGCCGAAGGATATGCTTTGGATTTACCTTTTCATGCTTTGCAGTGCTAAGGTCTGAGTTTTGGGTTTGGTTTTTAGAGTTGAAGTAAACAAAACTCACATATGAACTGCTTTGTTTTTAAGCCTTAAAGAGAAAAGGACTGTGTATTAACTCACTGAAGTTCTGCATTAGACTATTAGGCCAGCTAATAATAAGTATTAATTCTTGCTTTGGTCAGTCATTATCTTGTACACTATCCCTCCCAGTGACCTCCCCCAGAGAGATTATTGATCTCGCAGATGATTCAGACATTCCTAGGTGCTCTGCCCAAAACAATATTAGTATCATCTCTTCAGAATACTCCATTGTATCATTTAGGCTTGCTAGAAGCGCCTGGAATACTGTTAGCAACATCAAAAGATTTTTTTTTTCTTTTCTTCACCAGAGCAAAGGAGAATCTCGAATTACCTTAAAATACATTTAAGGTAGTACATATCATTTTCATCCTGATTGCACCTGATTCTTTCAGTATTAAAATGGCCAATGACATACTGATGATCAAAACATAAATGAACATCTCCACCACACAAGAGTGTGAAACGTTAAAGACAAATTGTTCGTTTTCATGTCAGAAGTTTACATTAAACAAAGATAAGTCTAACTAACACAAGCTTAATTTCTGTGTTAAAACTCTCTTCTCCTAAATTATATTCATTTGGCTGGATATATGACCATTAAATTTAATAAGAAACACTTTGCCTATAGCGTTAAGATGATTTTCAGTTTTTTGTGTTTATTGACTGTGGAAGCTATTTTTGTTCTGAGTTCAAATCAAATCTTTGAGTGGATATGAGTCTAACCTCTCTGGTGACTTACCGCATGGCTTGGTTTCTCAGTTTGATTTGATGGGCTTCGAATCATTTATTTTTGAAATTCACTGTCAAGAGCGTGAAAGATAATGCCTTAATCTTTTGCCTCTTCTCTGTTCACTTCTCCATCTGAACCTGCCTCTGTGTTAATACCTTCAGGCTCATTGCAAAGGGGAAAGTGGGAGCAGGGGTGGGAGTGGTGGAGATAGAGAGACAGAGAAAGGGGAGAGAGAGAGAGAAATAGAGAGAGGGGGATCCCTGGGTGGCTCATTGGTTTAGTGCCTGCCTTCAGCCCCGGGGCGTAATCCTGGAGTCCTGGGATCGAATCCCACATCGAGCTCCCTGCGTGGAGCCTGCTTCTTCCTCTGCCTGTGTCTCTGCCTCTCTTTCTCTGTGTCTCTCATGAATAAATAAATAAAATCTTAAAAAAAAAAGAAATATAGAGAGAAGAATGGGAAGGGAAGAGAGAGAGAGGGAAGGAGAGAAAGAGAAGAGGGGAAAGGGAGGAGACAGGGAGGGAAAGAGAATTAGAAGAGGGGAGAGAGGGTGCAGAGAGAAAGAGGTAGAGAGAGAGAGAGAGAGAAGAGATGGAAGAGGGGGAGAAAGAAACAAATTTTTTCATTATTCACTTTTCAGTTCCTTCTCAGTGACACTTTCTTGTTCCCTGATACCTTATTTTTAGAGGTCAATGGTCCTTTTCTTTTCTCAAATATTGCTTAATATCTCCTCCTCAAAAGCCCTTTAATATAATAGGTGAGAGAATCAAACCCCACATGGTAGAAAATAGAATGCAGTGATGAAAAGCCTGCTTTCTGAAGCCAAACTCCCTGGGTTTGAATTCCCAATCAACTACTTACTAGTTGTGTGAAGATGGACAATTTGTTTTACCTCTCAGGTACCTCCTCTGTAAAGTGGGAAGAATATCAGTGCTCATCTTATATTATTTAGTGATGGTACTTTAATGCATAAGTAGATGTAAAGTGCTAATAACAGTGCCTGGCAGTTAGCACCCAGTAAATATTTTCTTTTATTATAATCTCCCATCCAAATCCTGAGTCATGCATATCATTATCCAAAAATGTTGCACAAGACAAACCCTGAGCCACGCTAGTGCTCCTGTGTATGGCCTATGCTCCCTTGCCCCAACATATTTATCAATTCAAACCAAGTTAAATTCAACACTGTGGACAGCTGCAAAGGAGAAATTAATCAGAATATGAGTATCCATGGTGTGTCTGGAGTAAGGGGGAAGGCAATATACCCATTTGCCTTGAAGACAGGAAAGGAAGAGTAGCTACAGAGTGGTGGCTGAGAGACCGGGGCTCCCTTTCCCCCATAGTGAGTTCCTCCTGAGACATAGCTCAAGCCCAGACTTACGCTGTAGGACTCAGGACAATCATTCTAATTTGAGGAATGCTTGGGAAAGCTTAACTTCCCAGAATTTAGCATCACTACCAGGTCTATTTTTTGTTTTAGGTAAGGTGTAATGTAAATTTGTAATTATTAATTTTTATCTCTATTTGTGAAAAACAGCATTTCTTCATTAATAATAGATAATCTGTTTTCATGATCATTTATTTCAGCATTCCATATTTCTAAGGAATAAGACATTCACATTTATTATATATGTGTACTATGTTATTAAAGTTTTTTAAATGATAATTTCTTTAAGGATTATTGTCTGATATAGTAGGGGAGTTTAGGCATAGAGTCAGTACTCTATGCAATTTTTATATTATAGATTAGTCAAATTCTATTTCATTTTAGACATATTTTTAATTAAAATATGTACAAATCATGCAAAAGCTAGTGTGCTTAACAGGGAGTCACTTTTCAAAGAAAAGGCATTTTTTTTTTTTTTTTTACTAGTGAGATACCTTATGATGACAGTGGAAATAATGTTAATCTAAGACCTATCTGATTTTGAAGTACAAGTTTGTTTGCATTGGCCATAGAAAAGTCCTTGCTTAATGACCAAAAACCAAATATATGAATTGTAAATCTTACTTTTCAATAAAGAACACTGTTCCTATACAAGTCTCTTTTCATCCTCAAATCTTGGAAGCTGGCACTTTCTACCAGTCATTAGACCTTCAGCATTCCCAATTGCTAAAGCCTTTTGTGGCCAGAGAGTTGCAAATATTTTCATCTGGCTCTAACATCACATGAAAATAACCACTGGTCTGGCATCGTGCATCTAGCAAAGGCAAGTTTACCTCCTGGGAAATCAAGGCTGTATGATGTTCTTCTTTCTGAAAGTAATGATGTCACCAAGCTACCTTTTAATTAGTAGCAAAATATTGAACATACGCCCTGAAAATTGAGCTACATTTGAGGAAACACACTAAAAGAATTAAAAATATTAGGCAGACTATCTGACATTCTCACAAAAAAAGTTTCAGAAACGTTTGCAGTCTTAACATAGCAAATATCTAGCAATATTTAATATTGTAGAAATAAAATAATGATTTTTAATTATGCAATAAAAATAAATTTAAAAATAAAGTACACTTTTGAAGATATAATTTAATTAAAATCTCTTGATACGCCATTCATGGATCAAAATTATGGGAAAATGTTTTGAATTTTAGAAATAAAAATAAAGGGATCCCTGGGTGGCGCAGCGGTTTGGCGCCTGCCTTTGGCCCAGGGCGCGATCCTGGAGACCCAGGATCGAATCCCACGTCAGGCTCCCGGTGCATGGAGCCTGCTTCTCCCTCTGCCTGTGTCTCTGCCTCTCTCTCTCTCTCTGTGTGACTATCATAAATAAATAAAATTAAAAAAAAAAAAAAAAGAAATAAAAATAAAGTTTAGAATAAATGAATAATAAATCTGAAAAACTTAAAGACCCTAGAATTGTTATGACCGCTTGGGTTGCCAGCGACAAAATTTCAATTCAAATTGGCTCAAACAGCAGAAGGAACTTATTGGGTCATAAAGCAATAACTGAAACTGGTTTCAGGCATAGTTAGATCCAGGCACTCAGGTGATTTTATCAGAAATTGTCCTTTTCCCCCTCTATTTCTTCATTCTCAGGCAAGCCTTTCCTCCAAGCAGCACTAGGCTTGTAGGATTTGTATAGCTTGAAATCTGGAAAGATGAAAGATCATTTTCCCACTCTCTTAAATAATCTCCCCAAAGAGCTCTGATTGATACTATTAGTGTCACGTGCCTGAACAGGTCTAAGTATTTTACCTACAGGGGTAAAATCATGTGCCTATCTTTGTATCCAGGAAGTATGGTAGTGAAATGGATGGCCCCATCATAATCACAGTATGAGGGAGAGAAAAGCAGAACAGAAAAAATAAAAAATAAAGAAAACCAGATGTTTGCCATGATACAGTAAATATATAATTACTCTGTTGAAGATCACTTCTCTAGAAGTTACTGGTCAGAATAGCTCAAGGAGCATTTGACTTCTGGTATGGATGTGGCAGCTTATATTCAGGATTCTCCTCTTTTCTTGGGTACAGTCAAGAAGAAAACAACTGACATTTAAAAACAAAAGCACAAATTCCATTTTTAACAACACTTCAAGTCACAAAATGTCTAAATTTTGCCACAGGTGATAGGGTTTATGCAGAAGCTACATAGGAAAGAGTGGAGAACAGTGGAGAATAGGAACATGACACTGGCAGATTTCTGAATATGTAACTGAAATACACTGCATAGAGGAGAGAACCATAACTGAAGGTCAAAAGGTGTGTCTGTATCTTCAAAAGGGGATGAAGAAACAAGAGTGAGCTGGTTGAAGGCAGAAGCCACTATTCTTCACCCCTAACCAAATAGAATGATTAAATCAGAAAGAGTAGAGAAGGATTTACAGAAAGAAAAGAATTAAAAAGCCATATTTGCAGGTAGCAGCCTAGGTTTGTGATAGCTAAGGATAGGACAGGGTCTATGTAACTGAGAAAACAAAAACAAAAACAAAGGGCAGCTACTGTAGAGCCCTGTCTTGTTCCATCCCACTAACAGGAGACTCTTCTTATAACAGGTCCACAAACACTCAGTTCATAATAATAAACCATAAGCAGGAATTAGCACACATCTGTGCAGAGAAGCCATAAGCATATAGGAAGAAACAAACAGTGAAATTCACTAACAAAATCACTTACCAAGTTAAAGAAATATTGTCTTGGAAGAGACTAAATTTTAAACAAATATTTTGCTATAAATTGTTTTTTAAATAAATGCAGCAATGGCAATAGGAAAAGGAGATACACCATATGCATAATTGGAATCTATGAAAGAGGGAAATGGGATAGATAGAATATTTAAAGATAAAATTCAAGAAAACATTAAACAAAAACACTTTATTCTAAATATAAAAAGCAGTTATGTGTTACACATGTTCAACAGCTGCACATTTTTAGCAAAGTTACTAGATCTAAAAAAAATGAATCTTTTGGGCAGCTGGGAAATATGAGAGAAATGAGAAAAAAAAACCCAACTTCTCATATTATCTACACAGCTATATTTAATGTCAGACATCAAATGATAATCCTTAAGAGAAAGGATAAGAATCATATAACCATTTCAATAGATGAAGAAAAAGCATTTGACAAGTACAACATCCATTCATGATAAGAACCCTCAGCAAAGTAGATTTAGAGGGAATATAACTCAACATAGTAAAGATCATATATGAGAAACTCACAGTGAATATCTGCATAGGGAAAAATTGAAGGCTTTCCCCCAGGACAGGAACAAGACAAAGATGTCCACTCTCACCACTTTTATTCAACATAATATTGAAAGTCCCAGCCATAGCAATCAGATAACAAAAAGAAATAATAGGCATCCAAATTGTTAAGGAAGAAGTAAAACTTTTTTTTTTTGACTATTATTTAAAGATTTTATTTATTTTTTTTAATTTATTTTTTATTGGTGTTCAATTTACTAACATACAGAATAACCCCCAGTGCCCGTCACCCATTCACTCCCACCCCCCGCCCTCCTCCCCTTCTACCACCCCTAGTTCGTTTCCCAGAGTTATCAGTCTTTACGTTCTGTCTCCCTTTCTGATATTTCCCACACATTTCTTCCCCCTTCCCTTATATTCCCTTTCACTATTATTTATATTCCCCAAATGAATGAGAACATATAATGTTTGTCCTTCTCCGACTGGCTTACTTCACTCAGCATAATACCCTCCAGTTCCATCCACGTTGAAGCAAATGGTGGGTATTTGTCATTTCTAATAGCTGAGTAATATTCCATTGGATACATAAACCACATCTTCTTTATCCATTCATCTTTCGTTGGACACCGAGGCTCCTTCCACAGTTTGGCTATTGTGGACATTGCTGCTAGAAACATCGGGGTGCAGGTGTCCTGGCGTTTCATTGCATCTGTATCTTTGGGGTAAATCCCCAACAGTGCAATTGCTGGGTCGTAGGGCAGGTATATTTTTAACTGTTTGAGGAACCTCCACACAGTTTTCCAGAGTGGCTGCACCAGTTCACATTCCCACCAACAGTGTATGAGGGTTCCCTTTTCTCCGCATCCTCTCCAACATTTGTTGTTTCCTGCCTTGTTAATTTTCCCCATTCTCACTGGTGTGAGGTGGGATCTCATTGTGGTTTTGATTTGTATTTCCCTGATGGCAAGTGATGCAGAGCATTTTCTCATGTGCATGTTGGCCATGTCTATGTCTTCCTCTGTGAGATTTCTGTTCATGTCTTTTGCCCATTTCATGATTGGATTGTTTGTTTCTTTGGTGTTGAGTTTGATAAGTTCTTTATAGATCTTGGAAACTAGCCCTTTATCTGATACGTCATTTGCAAATATCTTCTCCCATTCTGTAGGTTGTCTTTGAGTTTTGTTGACTGTATCCTTTGCTGTGCAAAAGCTTCTTATCTTGATGAAGTCCCAATAGTTCATTTTTGCTTTTGTTTCTTTTGCCTTCGTGGATGTATCTTGCAAGAAGTTACTATGGCCGAGTTCAAAAAGGGTGTTGCCTGTGTTCTTCTCTAGGATTTTGATGGAATCTTGTCTCACATTTAGATCTTTCATCCATTTTGAGTTTATCTTTGTGTATGGTGAAAGAGAGTGGTCTAGTTTCATTCTTCTGCATGTGGATGTCCAATTTTCCCAGCACCATTTATTGAAGAGACTGTCTTTCTTCCAATGGATAGTCTTTCCTCCTTTATCGAATATTAGTTGCCCATAAAGTTCAGGGTCCACTTCTGGATTCTCTATTCTGTTCCACTGATCTATGTGTCTGTTTTTGTGCCAGTACCACACTGTCTTGATGACCACAGCTTTGTAGTACAACCTGAAATCTGGCATTGTGATGCCCCCAGATATGGTTTTCTTTTTTAAAATTCCCCTGGCTATTCGGGGACTTTTCTGATTCCACACAAATCTTAAAATAATTTGTTCTAACTCTCTGAAGAAAGTCCATGGTATTTTGATAGGGATTGCATTAAACGTGTATATTGCCCTGGGTAACATTGACATTTTCACAATATTAATTCTGCCAATCCATGAGCATGGAATATTTTTCCATCTCTTTGTGTCTTCCTCAATTTCTTTCAGAAGTGTTCTATAGTTTTGAGGGTATAGATCCTTTACATCTTTGGTTAGGTTTATTCCTAGGTATCTTATGCTTTTGGGTGCAATTGTAAATGGGATTGACTCCTTAATTTCTCTTTCTTCAGTCTCATTGTTAGTGTATAGAAATGCCACTGACTTCTGGGCATTGATTTTTGTATCCTGCCACGCTACCGAATTGCTGTATGAGTTCTAGCAATCTTGGGGTGGAGACTTTTGGGTTTTCTATGTAGAGTATCATGTCATCAGTGAAGAGGGAGAGTTTGACTTCTTCTTTGCCAATTTGAATGCCTTTAATGTCTTTTTGTTGTCTGATTGCTGAGGCTAGGACTTCCAGTACTATGTTGAATAGCAGTGGTTAGAGTGGACATCCCTGTCTTGTTCCTGATCTTAGGGGAAAGGCTCCCAGTGCTTCCCCATTGAGAATGATATTTGCTGTGGGTTTTTCATAGATGGCTTTTAAGATGTCGAGGAATGTTCCCTCTATCCCTACACTCTGAAGAGTTTTGATCAGGAATGGATGCTGTATTTTGTCAAATGCTTTCTCTGCATCCAATGAGAGGATCATATGGTTCTTGGTTTTTCTCTTGCTGATATGATGAATCACATTGATTGTTTTACGGGTGTTGAACCAGCCTTGTGTCCCAGGGATAAATCCTACTTGGTCATGGTGAATAATTTTTTTAATGTACTGTTGGATCCTATTGGCCAGTATCTTGTTGAGAATTTTTGCATCCATGTTCATCAGGGATATTGGTCTGTATTTCTCCTTTTTGGTGGGGTCTTTGTCTGGTTTTGGAATTAAGGTGATGCTGGCCTCATAGAATGAATTTGGAAGTACTCCATCTCTTTCTATCTTTCCAAACAGCTTTAGGAGAATAGGTATGGTTTCTTCTTTAAACGTTTGATAAAATTCCCCTGGGAAGCCATCTGGCCCTGGACTCTTGTGTCTTGGGAGGTTTGTGATGACTGCTTCAATTTCCTCCCTGGTTATTGGCCTGTTCAGGTTTTCTATTTCTTCCTGTTCCAGTTTTGGTAGTTTGTGGCTTTCCAGGAATGCGTCCATTTCTTCTAGATTGCCTAATTTATTGGTGTATAGCTGTTCATAATATGTTTTTAAAATCGTTTGTATTTCCTTGGTGTTGGTAGTGATCTCTCCTTTCTCATTCATGATTTTATTAATTTGAGTCTTCTCTCTCTTCTTTTTAATAAGGCTGGCTAATGGTTTATCTATCTTATTAATTCTTTCAAAGAACCAACTCCTGGTTTTGTTGATCTGTTCCACAGTTCTTCTGGTCCCGATTTCGTTGAGTTCTGCTCGAATCTTTATTAACTCCCTTCTTCTCTTGGGTGTAGGATCTATTTGCTGTTTTTTCTCTAGCTCCTTTATGTGTAAGGTTAGCTTTTGTATTTGAGTTCTTTCCAGTTTTTGAATGGATGCTTGTATTGCGATGTATTTCCCCCTTAGGACTGCTTTTGCTGCATCCCAAAGATTTTGAACGGTTGTATCTTCATTCTCATTAGTTTCCATGAATCTTTTTAATTCTTCCTTAATTTCCTGGTTGACCCTTTTATCTTTTAGCAGGATGGTCCTTAACCTCCACGTGTTTGAGGTCCTTCCAAACTTCTTGTTGTGATTTAGTTCTAATTTCAAGGCATTATGGTCTGAGAATATGCAGGGGACAATCCCAATCTTTTGGTACCGGTTCAGACCCGATTTGACCCAGTATGTGGTCTATTCTGGAGAAAGTTCCATGTGCACTTGAGAAGAATGTGTATTCAGTTGAGTTTGGATGTAAAGTTCTGTAGATATCTGTGAAATCCATCTGGTCCAGTGTATCATTTAAAGCTCTTGTTTCTTTGGAGATGTTTTGCTTAGAAGACCTATCGAGTATAGAAAGAGCTAGATTGAAGTCACCAAGTATAAGTGTATTATTATCTAAGTATTTCTTCACTTTGGTTATAATTGATTGATATATTTGGCAGCTCCCATATTCGGGGCATATATATTGAGGAGTGTTAAGTCCTCTTGTTGAATAGATCCTTTAAGTATGATATAGTGTCCCTCTTCATCTCTCACTACAGTCTTTGGGGTAAATTTTAGTTTATCTGATATAAGGATGGCTACCCCTGCTTTCTTTTGAGGACCATTCGAATGGTAAATGGTTCTCCAACCTTTTATTTTCAGGCTGTAGGTGTCCTTCTGTCTAAAATGAGTCTCTTGTAGACAGCAAATAGATGGGTCCTGCTTTTTTATCCAGTCTGAAACCCTGCGCCTTTTGATGGGGTCATTAAGCCCGTTCACGTTCAGAGTTACTATTGAGAGATATGAGTTTAGTGTCATCATGATATCTATTCAGTCCTTGTTTTTGTGGACTGTTCCACTGAACTTCTTCTTAAAGGGGAATTTTAAGAGTCCCCCTTAAAATTTCTTGCAGAGCTGGTTTGGAGGTCACATATTCTTTTAGTTGCTGCCTGTCTTGGAAGCTCCTTATCTCTCCTTCCATTTTGAGTGAGAGCCTTGCTGGATAAAGTATTCTTGGTTGCATGTTCTTCTCATTTAGGACCCTGAATATATCCTGCCAGCCCTTTCTGGCCTGCCAGGTCTCTGTGGAGAGGTCTGCTGTTACCCTAATACTCCTCCCCATAAAAGTCAGGGATTTCTTGTCTCTTGCTGCTTTAAGGATCTTCTCTTTATCTTTGGAATTTGCAAGCTTCACTATTAAATGTCGAGGTGTTGAACGGTTTTTATTGATTTTAGGGGGGGATCTCTCTATTTCCTGGATCTGAATGCCTGTTTCCCTTCCCAGATTAGGAAAGTTTTCAGCTAGAATTTGTTCAAATACATATTCTGGCCCTCTGTCCCTTTCGGCGCCCTCGGGAACCCCAATTAAATGTAGGTTTTTCTTTCTCAGGCTGTCGTTTATTTCCCTTAATCTATCTTCATGGTCTTTTAATTGTTTGTCTCTTTTTTCCTCAGTTTCCCTCTTTGCCATCAACTTGTCTTCTATGTCACTCACTCGTTCTTCCACCTCGTTAACCCTCGTCGTTAGGACTTCTAGTTTGGATTGCATCTCATTCAATTGATTTTTAATTTCTGCCTGATTAGCTCTAAATTCTGCAGTCATGAAGTCTCTTGAGTCCTTTATACTTTTTTCTAGAGCCACCAGTAGCTGTATAATAGTGCTTCTGAATTGGCTTTCTGACATTGAATTGTAATCCAGATTTTGTAACTTTGTGGGAGAGAGGACTGTTTCTGATTCTTTCTTTTGAGGTGAGGTTTTCCTTCTAGTCATTTTGCTCAGTGCAGAGTGGCCAAAAGCAAGTTGTATTGGGAAAAAGAGAAAAAGAGAGGAGAGAAAGAAGGAAAGAAAAGAGAAAGAGAAAAAAAAGGGAAGAAAAAAACAGAAAAAAAAAAGAAGAAAAAGAGAAAGAAAAAGAAAGGAGAAAAAAAGGGGTGGGGGAAGGAAACAAATCAAAAAGCAAAACAAAACAACACACACACACACACAAAAAAAAAAAAAAAAAAAAAAAAAAAAACACCGGGGAGTATCTTCTGATTCTGTGTACTTTAAGTCCCTTGGCTTCTCCTGGAAGTTGTCTGTCTAGCTGGTGTTCTGGGGGAGGGGCCTGTTGTGCTGATTTTCAGGTGTTAGCACTTGGGGGAGCTGCTGTGCCCCTGCCTGGTGCAGGGCTCAGTGGGGGTTGTTTACCCCGTGAGGCCGCAGGAGGAACAGCCCCAGTGGCGGGGCCAGCTCTGGAAACCTGGATTCAGCTCCGGCAGGAACTCCATCTGCAGGGCCTGGAGGCTCTGGGGCGGGGCCGCTGATCTGCTCAGCTGGAGCAGGAGCGTCCTTGCTGTCCTGGGCCCTCCCGGCCTCTGCCTGTCCCGGGGGAGGCGGGATCCTGGGCTGTGTCCCGGCGCCCTGTGCTCCGGAGCCTGCGCTGGTGGATTCGCGCTCCCGCCCCGCAGCCCCCTCCGCGGAGCCGCCCCCGAGCCCCTCCGAGCTGCTCCTGGAACCGCGCAGCCCCCTCCTCACGGAGCCTCTTCCTCTGCCCGAGCCCCTCCGGAAAGAAGTAAAACGTTTACTGTTTGCAGATGACATAATACTGTATATAGAAAACCTGAAAGACTCCACCAAAATTTACTAGAATTGGTATACAAATTCAGCAAAGTCACAGGATACAAAATCAATATACAAAAGTCTATTGCATTTATATACACCAATAATGAAGCAGCAGAAAGAGAAATTAAGAAAAACATTCCATTTACAATTGCACCAAAAATAATAAGGTACCTAGGAATAAACCTAACCAAAGAGGTGAAAGACCTGTCCTCTGAAAACTATAAAACATTGATGAAGGAAATTGAAGACAATACAAAGAAATGGAAAGACATTCCGTGCTCATGCATTGGAAGAACAAATATTGTTAAAATGTCATACTACTTAAAGAAATCTACACATTTAATGCAATTCCTATCAAAATACCAATAGCATTTTTCACAGAATGAGAACAAACCATCCTAAAATTTGTATGGAACCACAAAAGACTCCAAATACCCAAAGCAATTTTGCAAAAGAAAAGCAAAGCTGAAAGCATCACAATTCCAGACTTCACATTATTTTACAAAGCTGTACTAATCAAAACAGTATGGTACTGACACAAAAATAGACAAATAGAGTAAGGGAACAGGATGGAAAGTCCAGAAATGAGTCTCCCAACTATATGGTCAATTAATCTTCAACAAAGCAAGAAAGAATATCCAAAAGAAAAGGATCGTCTCTTCAAATGCTATTGGGAAAACTGGATAGTCACATGCAAAAGAATGAAATTGGACCATTTTCTTACACAATACACGAAAATAAACTCAAAATGTATTAAAGACATAAATGTGGGTCTGAAACCATAAAAATCCTAGGAGAGAACACAGGCAGTAACTTCTCTGGTGTCATCCATAACAACTTTTTTCTAGCTAGGTTTCCTGAGACAAGGGAAACAAAAGCAAAAATAAACTATCAGGGCAGGTTGGGTGGCTCAGAGGTTTAGCGCTGCCTTCAGCCCAGGGCCTGATCCTGGAGACCCAGAATTGAGTCCCATGTCGGGCTCCCTGCATGGAGCCTGCTTCTCCCTCTGCCTGTGCCTGTGTCTCTGCTTCTCTCTCTGTGTCTCTTATGAATAAATCAATAAAATCTTAAAAAAAAACTAAAAAATAAACTATCAGGACTACATCAAAATAAAATACTTCTGCACAGTGAAGGAAACAATCAGCAAAAGTGAAAGGCAACCTAAAGAACTAGAGAAGATATTTTCAAATAACATATTCAATAAAGTATTCAAAATATATAAAGATCTTATAAAACTCATCAACTCATCAAAACAAATAATCCAATTAAAATATGGGCAGAAGACTGGAACAGATATTTCTCTAAAGAAGACATCCAGATGGCTAACAGACACATGGATGTTCACCATCATATACCATCAGGGAAACACAAATCAAAACTACAATGACTTATCACCTCACACCTGTTCAAATGGCAAAATTAGAATACAATAAACAAGAGATGTTGGTGAGGATGTGGAGATGAAGGAACACTCATATGCTGTTAGTAGGAATGCAAACCATGAAACACCACTGTGGAAGACAGTATAGAGGTTCCTCAAAAAGTTAAAAATGAATTACCCTATAATCCAGTACTCACACTACTACTTATTTATCCAAAGAATGCAAAAACACTAATTCAAAGGGATAAATGCACACCTGTGTTTATAGCAGCATTATTCACATTAGCCAAAATAGGGAATCACCCCAAGTATTGACCAATAGATGGATGAATAAAGAAGATGTGGTATGTATATACAATGGAATATTATTCAGCCATAAAAAATAATGAAATCTTGCCATTTGCAAAGATATGGATGGAGCTAGAGAGTATAATGCTAAGTCAAATAAGTCAGGCAGGGAAAGACAAATACCATATGATTTCATTCATATGCAGAATTTAAGAAATAAAACAAATGAGCAAAGGGGGAAAAAAGAGACAAATCAAGAAACAGTCTCTTAATGACAGAGAACAAATTGATGGTTGGTTACCAGAGGGAGGGGCTGATGGGAGGATGGGTCAAGTAGGTGATGTGGCTTAAGGAGAACATTGTTGTGATGAGCACTGAGTGTTGTATGAAAGTGTTGATTCACTATATTGTACACCTGAAACTAATATAATATTCTATGTTAACTGTACTAGAAATTAAAACAGAAACTTTAAAAAAATAAATGGAAGTCAAATGATAAATACCAAGTACTGAACCATAAACATAAAAAAAATACATTTATTTCCAAGTGTTTACAAACCTTTCATATATACCAATCACACTGAGCAAGAAGAAAAACCTCAGTATACTCCAAAGAGTAAAATTAATACAGGAAACATCCTCTGATCACAATGCAGTAAAACTAGAAATTAACAAAAGCAACAATAAAATGCCCCCACTTTCTAGAAATTAGAAAGTCCTAAACACAGCTCACTCAAAAGGAATATTTAATCTCAAATTGTAAAATGTCTAAAAAATGATAATAATTAAACCACCTCATATTAGAGTATATGAAATATAGCTAATGTGAAATATAGTGTTCAGAGAAAATATTGTAGTCTTAAATATTTTATCAATAAGCAGCAAAGATTAAAAAATGGAATTTGCAAGAAAAGGAATAAAAAGTGAATATTAGAAAGCATTAACAGAGATGACATTAGTTAGAAAATAAACCAACGAATAAATAATGGTAACAATAAATAAATCCAAAAGCTGATTTTGTTGGAAAAATTAGATTAAAGCTTTCACTGAGATAGTTTTTTAAAAGTTCAGGAGGAAAAAAATTAAGAGAATTAGGATAGTATTTTCCCCAGTTCCATACTAATAAATGAAAAAATCTGAATGAAAAGGATACTTTTATTGGAAAATATAATTTACCAAAACTGACTCCAGAAGAAATAGAAAAATCTAATTACAAAGAGGAAAGAAAACTGTCAGAGAACTTTTTTTCCAAAATAAACCAAATGAAAGCAGATTAAGAGAGGATTTACACCAAACTTATGGAAGATAATGTTATCTAATCAGTTTTAGAATATAAATAAAAAAGAAAAGCTTCCAAATATTTTCCAGAAAATATAAAGTATCTTGAGAACAAAGCCTGTTAAAGATTGTCCCTATATTTGTTTCTGTGCTGCATAATAAATTATCACAAATTTAGCAACCAAAAATAACACACATTTATGATCTCATATTTTCCATGGGTCAGGAGTCCAGGCACTGCCAACCTTGGCCCTCTGCCATAAATATATCAGCTGGGCTGCATTCTTATCTGGGTGCCTGATAAGAGAAAAATCTCTTTCCAAGCTCACTTTGGTTGTTGGAAGAATTCACTTCTTTGTGGCTGTAGAATTCATGGGAGCTTGCTTTTTCAAAGCCACCAATGGAGTGAGAGACTCCAGAAAAAGTTTGCTAGGAAGATAAAGATGTATATAATATAATTTAAATATGGAAGTTATATCCCATCTCCTTGGCCATATTGTATTGGTTGGATCCATAACTTGTAATTAAACAAAGGTAAAAACACCACCAGGGCACCTTAGAAGTATGTCCACTGCAGTCCTTGACAGAAAAGTATATGGACTTCTCAGTTATAAATATCAGTATAAAACTTTTGGGTAAAATATCGGCAAGAAGAATATAGCTGTGCCTTAAAAGAATACAATCTAGTGTGGATAACTCTAGAAATGCAAGGATGGTTCAATATTATGTTTATTATAATTATCCATTATATTCATAGATCTAAAAGAAAAAAAATCCAATAATTTCCGTAGATGCTGAAAAGTCATTTGACACAATTCAACAGCTATTCTTAAGTTTAAAACCACTTAAAATCTAAGCACTTAATTATACTGCACTTTAACATAATAAAATATGTTCTATCTCAATAGCCAACTAGATGATTCTAAGTTAGGAATAAGAAAGATACCCAGTATCCACGATATGATTTAAGATTGTATTGGAGCTACCAGGCAATGCATTTAAAATAGAAAAAGAAAACACAGAGACACAAAAAATTGGTAAGAAAGGAGTAAAATTATTGCTTTTTGTAAATGGCATATATATGTACCCAGAAGATCTAAGAGAGTCGATTAAAAGCTATTACAAACAATAATAGAATCTGGTGAGATAACCCAGTAGAAAACAAGTATAAACCAAGACCAAGCTCAATTCCTACCTAAATAAGATGAATATAGCCCCTTTTTCTTGTTGTCATGAGAGACTCGAGCTACCAGTGTTCTACCCCCTCAAGGCACCAGCCTCTCAATCTTACTCAATGACTTTCACGACTTTAGTGTGATTCCCCACACTTGATGGTAGTTACCATAATGCTGCATGTGCAAAGCCTTACTGTTTATGACACCATATCTCTGTTCTCTCAACAAGGCCTGCAATTCAATTCCCTCAGGAAGACATCTCTGATTATACTCAGCACATTCTCTGCATGCCATTACTCTGCATGCCCTTAGCACTTAGGGCAACAGTTTGTCTTGTCCTAATTTGTGCTTCCTTACATGTTGCTTACTAAGTAAGTGTTAAGTGGTATATGTTTTGTTTACCCAAATAAAGATTTTGAGAACCTTGTGTTTTCTATACCTCCCAGTCATAGTGCCTAGCTGGAATGGTCCATGCCCAAGTATGCAGTAAATGCTTCTTTTAATTTTTTAATCAATTTGCAATATAGGGAATATACTTCATTGGTTCAGACGTTAAAAAAGATATAATGACATGTAGTGAAGAGTCTTTCTCCCATCCTATTCCCCACCTTCATCTCTATCACTCACAGATAATGCTATTGATATTGTCCTGTTTATCCTTCCAGAAAAAAATTTTATTCCTGTGTAAGCCAATACACTTATAGCTTCTCCATTTTCTTACCTTTTTTATATAAAGAGTAGTGTATCCATTTCTATAAACCTTAACAGTATATTTCAAATAGCTTCCCATTAATACATAGAGTTCCTGGGATCCCTGGGTGGTGCAGCGGTTTAGCGCCTGCCTTTGGCCCAGGGCGCGATCCTGGAGACCCAGGATCGTAATCCCACATCGGGCTCCCAGTGCATGGAGCCTGCTTCTCCCTCTGCCTATGTCTCTGCCTCTCTCTCTCTCTCTCTCTGTGACTATCATAAATAAATAAAAAATTTAAAAAAAACTTTAAAAAAATAGAGTTCCTCCAATTTTTATTTTATGTAATTATTATTTTTTTAGAGAGAGAAAGAGACAGAGAGACAACTCATGCATATGCAAGAGAGAGTGGAGGTGGGAAGGGACAGAAGGAGAGGGAGAGAAAATCTTAAGTAGGCTCCATACCCAGTGTGGAGCCCAACACAGGGCTTGATTTCATGACCCTGAGATGATGACCTGAGCCAAAATTGGTTGCTTAAGGGAACCTCTCCACCAATTTTTAAATTGCACATTTATAAGTACATACTATCATTTATCTAACCAGGAAACTATTAATGAACATTCATGTTGATTCCGATCTTTTGCACTATAACTAGTGCTTTCCCATTGGCATATTACATAGATATAGATAGATTTGCATTAAAATTATAGTCACATAGCCAGAGTCATTTGTAACAAAATTATATATTGCTCCCAAGAACTACCCAGTCCCTCTAAACTGACTTTTCATATTTATCTTCTAATTGTCATTAGAGAAAAGTCTCATTAAAGGCTAATTAATTGTAATTGGTAATTGGTAATTAACTGGAAATTGTAATAGGAAGCCAATTGTTTCCAACAAGGACAGGAATTACTCAAGACAAGGGCTAGCTTACTCCCTTAATACAGGATTGTGAACAAGGATTAAGGTGGTTGATATCATCTCCTTTTATAAAAATTTGTTTAGTAAGAATGATATTCCTGGACACATATGCCAATGATTCATGTGTGCCGAGGCAGTCAAAATAACTACAGTTGTGAACCATATGTCACCACATTGGTTAAGAACTTGAGCTTTGAAACCAGACTACTTCTACCTATGACTTTGGGCAACTTATTACCTTATTTACATCACAGATGAGTGCATCTGTAAAATGTGGATACTAATAGTTCCTCCTTAGTGTTTGATAAGTAACATTACGTAACAGTTATTATCACTATTTTTAGTAAACATTAACAAATATGTGCCCATCATTCATAATAAAAGCAAAATGCTTGCATTCTGCCCTCAGCCCCTCAGAAGACACAGCTGAGGTGAACATGCTCAGAGTGCTCCCATTGATGCCTAGACTTACTAAACTTGACTAGGTTCTATAGAACCATTTGGCCATGCTCTCTGACCCAAAATGACTTTTGTACCAGTGCTTTTGCACAACCTCTGTTTCTATATGTGGACCGTGGTGGGGGCTGGCTTTTATGAATTGCCTTAGATTCCTAATTGTTTTATTTACACAAAGAGATCTGCAACAGTACTTGCTTCACTGAATTCCTCCCTATATACGAACACCTAGATTATGTTTTGCTTCAGCACAGTGAGTGATAAAGCAACAAAGTCACCAAGAACTGTTAAAATTAAATTGCAGCCATGGTTTAAAATAATAACAACCAGAGAATTCAGGCAAAGTGGGAAAAAAAATGCCTCCATTGTACTGAGCAAACGCTTCTTCCCCCTCCCCCTCAAAAATCAATAATATTGGGTATCTGATATGACTAACCTTTCCCTGGGAGGCTGGAGCTAAAAATAGAGACAGGGCAAAGGCCACCATTGCTGGTAATGGTAGGGATTACATGTTTGTATTGGTTTATTTCATTGACTGGTTGCTTCCCACCAGTTAAGTGGTAGATTGATGGCATCCATGCTGAATCTAATGACTTTTATATTTATTTGTTCTCAAAGCCTCTTAGGAAACAGATCAATCTTAACCCCCCAATTAAGTGTACTTTCTCAAATATAGACATGTTATGTTAAATTCTCTAATATTATTATCCTTTCAAAACTAGCTCTGAAACATAAAAAGGAGTTTAACATCTGTGAATGAAAGACTGAAATATAGTTCTAATACACAGGATTCGAACACACAAGAGTTTTCCCTTTCTAAAAAAAACTTGTATAGAGAAAACGAAAATGCTTCCCTTGTGTTTGAGTGTCTCTTGACATCTTGCAACCACTTCCACACCCTTCCTTGTTCTTTCTTTTACTGAAAGAACTGAAGGCCTGAACCCACATTTCCCAGATGCTCTTGCCACCGGGTTCCAATTTAAGGTCTGCTAGGCAGAGGCCCCTGTGTGTGATTTTCCTGGCAGAGGCGAGGAAGGTCCAATATGGCTCCTGCCGTGAGAGGAAGCCATGTGGGCCTCAGCAGAAGGCCAGAAGACAGATGTGATGATTTTGCCAGCATTTCCTAGAAACCAACTACTTCAGGGCAACAGACAGTGAGATTATAGCATAATTATCTCATAAGGCTGTGTATAGATTCCATGATCCTGTGCTTGTAGAGTACTATGAAGAGTGCTTGGAACATCATATTGTGTTTGTCAATATGGAAGATAAAACATACTGAAAATATCCTGGCCTTTCTTGCTTTGGCAATGAAGCCTTATTTGATTGTATTTCTTATTTTCTACACTCTGTCCTCCTACACAGATTTTGCTTTGAGTGCTACAGATTCCTTTGAAAAAACTCTAGAAAGGAAAACCCTACCATTTTTCCATTTGTGTAAGGAAAAACCCAATTTTTCCCTTCTGGGTTTCTCTCCTGTGAGTCTCTTTTACTAATCACACAGAACACTTTACTTCCAACACTTCTGGCCACCAAATATGTGGGGATTTTCCGCCTCAACAAGCAATTCTCTTTGATGCCAGCCAGGTGTCCTACACTTTTACTTGATTCTATTACTGACTGGAGATAGTGTCAGATCCATGGCTTAAAATCTCAGTCCTGCAAGACTATCTGTTCCTCACTTCAGATGCCAGTCTTGAGCCAGATTAATATCCCTGCTTCTGACTAACTGGCCATAGATCCAATGATCCTCCTCCTCGTACTCAATTAATTTCCTAGAACAACTTGCAGAACTCAGGGAAACATTTAACATCCATCAGTCCATTACAGGATATGATAAAGGATACAGATGAATAGCTAGATAAGGACACATATAGGGCAAGCCCTGGGAGGGTCTGTCTCTGTGGAGCTGAAGGGTGTCAACATCCCACTGTGGATGTGTTATCAATCTGGAAGCTCTCCAAACCCCCTGCTATTAAAATCTTATGGAGGCTTCCTCATGTAGGAATGATCAATGAATTTCATTTCTAGCCCCTCTCCCCTCTCTGGGAAATCCAAGCTTCTAATCCAAGCTTCTAATCATGGCTTGGTCTTTGTGATGACCAGCTCCCGTCTAGGAGCCCACACAGAATAGAACAAAAAATGCTCCTAGTGCTCTCATCACATAGAAAATAGTGAAGATTTTAGGAGTTCTGTGCCAGAAACTGGGGACAGAGATCAACACATACATTTTTTATTATCTCACAAACTCACAGAAAAATTTGGGCTTTCCTCCCATCTTTACAAGTTTCTGGATTTTTTTCTGGTTTACAAGAATCCTTGATTTGCTTCCTTATTGGTTTATTATCTCAGATGTATCAAGCTTATATTTTCACTACATTAATGTCCCAGTTAAGAGTAAATGAACTTTTTCTTCCTCAACAGCTTTAAAACATACTTAGGTTTTGTTATTCTAGTATGATTTTTAAGGACCTCATGGAAATATTTAAGCAATTTTGAGTTTTATAACCTCAATCCACCAAGTCTGGTGCCACAGATCCTTCTTTCCATTTTATTTTGTTCTGTGATGCACAGCTTCTCTCTTTGCTCCCTGGTACTCTTGCTCTCAGTTACCTGCTGTAACATGCAGTGTCTATAAACTGTTCACTGACACATCATTCACCACACTCCCAGTTTTCTGTGCCCCTTAAGTACCTCGGGATGGCCAATTCACTGACTTTTAATGTCATTCAGTTTCTGTGTTCTTTCTGTACATTCACCTTGCCACAACACAGCTGATTTCCTTTCTCCTGTCATATCATTTTTCTTGCTGAAATCAACCATATGTCCTCAGTGACTCTTGCATATTTCCTCCAAAAATCTTTGCTATGTGATGTTTAGTCTTTTGTCACTACAACAGACAGCACTCATAAAATGCTGTTTTTTAATTTGTGCTACAGAGCAAATGCATATGGTCCCCTCTGAATTAGAGAAAATGAACAGGTCTACGACTCATTATGGTAACAACCTTCAAATAAGTATCACTTTTTCCCCCAACATCCTGTGCCCTGCCACACACACACAGAGTACAGCCATATCAACTCCCGAAGTCAGTGTAGGGAGAAACTTCTGGATGATGGCATGCTTTTGACAGTTCGTTTCTGTCTTATCTTTGAAATAAGGTGATAGGCACATAAGACCCTCTAGCCAAATATGGTGGCCTTCTTAGACCAGAAGAATCTTTAGTTGAATTTTGTCATTATTTATTACTGGATTGAAAAGCAAAAGAGTTTAGCTGATGATGAGGATAGCAATATTAAGTGTCTTATTTGCAAGATAATTGGCAGAGCTACAACATCAACCCTTTACAAGTTACCAATGCTTTCTAAAAATATGTATATATTAAAAGAGCATTCATTAAATGCTTCCGTATCTCTTGCACTAACTTGGTACTGTCTTCCAGGGCTCTAGTGTCTGGTTATAGCAGAGGGAGTAGGGCTACAAAGAGCATAGTGAGTGGAAGGAGAACCCACTGATACACTGTCAAGGACTTTCTTGCGATATCTGGGTTTATTACTGTTACCTTCAATGGAATAATAAGCTAGGCCCCACACAAGGGGCCACTGTGCAGATGACTCCGACCTCTGTAACATTCTAACATCATTGCAATTTGTTTTCACATCCCTCCCTGTTACCCCTTTGGCAAAGCCCCTTTTCTATCCCCCCATTCCCTAATGCTCCCCTGCTTCCATGGCCTCCTAGCATCACTGTCATGATTGATGATGTTCAAGGCCAAATGATGTTCAAGCTCTAAAGGCTTTCTGTCCTTACTTCTTCCATTCTACACATAACACTTTTCTTATTTTCTCAGCCTCTTACCCGATTATCAGTCCTTTGAGAGACTGAGCAACATTTATTTTTTTCTCCCAGCATATAGAACAGAGATATCATACAAAGATACAGCACAGAACAGAGGTTCAATGTGTGTGCATTGAAAGGATGAATATTGACCCTATCCCTCAAGATCTTACTGGCTTACAGTGACTGATAAAATAATGTTTATAGGTCAAAATGTAATAATGCTTTAGCTTTCTTAGAAAATATTTGAATATATTTATTATGAAGGTATATGTGCTTCTTTCAAAAATTTTAGCAAAGCAGAATTATATGAAGTGGAGGCCTTCTTTTCTTGTTTATCCTCTAGTACCCTGTTCAGAGATCCATTATTGTCGTGTGTCCTTCTGATCATGTTCTATGCATACGTAATCATACAAATATGTTTATAATATATGAGTTGATTTATAATAAAGAGGTACATATACAATGTATCTTTATTTTAATGCCTGTGAAAAAATGCATAACCATTCTTCAACAGTGAATAGTGAACTTCATGTTTCCTTATGATTTAGGTGTATCTACAATAAACACCTATCACCATCACCAGACAATAATAATTCAGACCCTACTATTTCCTGAAATTCTGTGATGCTCTCCCATACTATTAAGCTGGTAAAAATCTTATTCTATTAATGATAGCACTGTTTTATTTCCAATGCCTGATTTTAACATGTCCAGACTCATGCTTAGCTGTCAGTTAGTGCTTTTTGCTACTATCAGTTTTTTTGTTTCTTTTCTCCTAATTTGTTACCTCTAATTTATTATATGTTTGAAAATTAGATTATCAAGCTTGCTGAGGATCTGCCTAAGTTGAGGGTGAAGTCCTAAGAGAGATCTTCAGAGGATCTTCTCTTAAATGAGATGTGTATATCTTTGGTCATGGGCTCTGTGATTTGAGAGTTACCTTGCAGAAAACTTCCATGACAGGTTGCTGACAGGTGAGACCAGCCAACATGACCGAGACGGGTGTCTTAAGAAGTGTTCCTAGCATAGGGCTTGATTGCAAATTGGAGAGAATCTGTGGTTGCCTGAGATTCAAATAATTCAACTCTGATCTAAAAAAAAAAAAAAAAAAATCTTACAAAAACAACAAAAATAAACTAACAGCTACAGGGTTGCTTAATGTTCAAGTCATGTGGATTGTGAAAGTAACTAAGAACCATTGGCTTCAATATTCAGACATATTAAAGGCAAAAGAAAATAAAGGGGCAGGGGCAGGGGCAGGGGGAAAAAGCCCTGTCTATAACTTTGAGCTGCCTCATTTTTTTTTTTAATGGAAAAATTGTTACAAATGGGTTCTTCAGCATATGTTATTAATTTCATTACCTGGCTTTTTGCCAGCTAAGCATCAAGATCTGGTTTTTGTGATTTCAGTTGCAACTAGTAAAACTCATGTGGGCATTAACAGAAATAGACAAGAGAACTCCCCCCTCCCAAATCAACTCCAAGTGAGTATTTGAAAAACTTTTATTTCATAAAACTAGTTGGAACATTTGTTTTTGTTGATGAGAAGAGTTATGCCTTCCTAAAATATAGTATTCCCAGCTTATACCAATCTTATTTGAATGACTTTGAGTAAATTATTTGTACTGACAGATACAAAATATTTAAGTAATGTTTTAAAATGCCTGAAATTTTATAAATGTTCTTGTAATTTTTACTTTTTATTTTGTTAATGCATTACATAGTCTTAAAAAAAATAACAAAGACTATGACCAAAAAAATCTTTCCTTCTAAATGAATAAATGATGATAAAGCTCAGCAAACAGAATGGCAAATTTAATATTAAAAGTGTGCCACAAAACATTCCTTATTAAGCCTTTAGAGATACTACAATTCTGTTATGAAAAGTCACTGGGGAGTCTGGGTGGCTCAATTCATTAAGCATCTGCCTTTGGCTCAGGTCATAATCTCAGGGTCCTGGGATTGAGTCCCAAGGGGAGGGCTCCCTGCTCAGCAGGAACTCTGCTTCTGCCCCTCCCCCCACTTGCACACACACAGTCCCTCTCTCAAATAAAGAAATAAAATCTTTAAAAAAAATTCATTGTCCAAGTCACAAAAAATAGTCCAGAATTAGCATCCTCCCTCATCGTTAAGCTATTTATTGAAACCAATTATAAGCCAGGCACTTTAATTAACAATACCCTTTGCTGTTTATCAGCAATCATTCTGTACCAGGAAATGTTTGAAGTATTTTCTATATATTCCTTTTTAAGAAATCCCTATAAACTTTGACCCAGATATTTCCATTCCCAATTATGAATGTTTACAAATGAGAAACCAAAATCAGAGACAGTAAGTATATCTTGCCCCAAGTCATATTGGTAATAGATGTGAATAGAGAATTCAAATTCATGAGGGCCTCTTAAAAGCCAAGGTGATGAACTGTCCGAATTTGCCTTGGGCAAAGTGTTGCATGGGATGAGAGATTTTTTAAGATTTCTAGTCTTAAAACTGGAAAAATCCTAGGTGATTGGAGATAAGTTGGCCCAAATGGACCCTACTGTTTTACCTGTTATGCTAGCTCTTTATTTTGCTCGCCCTGCCCCTAGTGGTCTCTCTTCAAAGCCCATCCATTGCCTGAATTTTGCATTCTTTATTTCTTTTTTTAACCGTGAGCAACAGTCCCTATACTACTTTATATTTTTAATTTTTAAAATCCTCCCAAAGACTCAGGATATTTGAAACTGATACATCCATTTCACGGCTGCATTCATTCATTTATTCAGCAATGCCCTTCATGTATCAGGCTAGGGGTTACAATGGTAAATAAGACAAAGTCTTATTGTTACAGAGCTTACGGTGACATGAAAGTGGACAGAGAAGAAACATACAAGTACATTTTATATCTGCTGATGATCAGATGTTGTGAAGCCAGGCAAGGAAGGTAGGAATTGGTCATGTTCTGTTGTTTCCTACCTTTTGGTCAGGGAGGTGTGAGCAGTACTGAGATAAGAAAGAGCTTGACATGAAAGCCATGGGGCTGCAGCTGAGAAAGTGAAGGGGGTGATCCATCAGATAGGAGGTGCTAAGAAAATTGTTAGGGAGGGATTTGGGTATGAATGTGAGCTTCTTCATTTTTTTTTTTCCTCTTTCCTTTTCTCTGAAAAGCAGAGCACACAATTTTGAAAATTCTTTCATGAAATCTACTTTGCAATATCGACCTGGTTGCAAGGGCCATCAGGTTAAGAGTTAAGATTGGATGAGTAGAAGGAACTATGAGGTGATGGAAAGAGTTACACCTGAAGTCTCATATTTCCCCATTTTATCCTGTACACAATATACGACTAGTGATTGGAAAAACTGAACCATTCAAGTTGAAGATTCTTGAGCAGCAAAATCAAATTAGTCATGTATTGGTGGTAAGTTCTCTCAGGTTTTTTGGTCCTAAGGTCTTAGTTGGGTGAAGGTAATAATGACAGTGACCATGTGAATATCTTGAATTTGAATGGTAACTGACAGTTCTCAATGCCCTTCTCTTAGCATTATTACTTATTGAGAAAACCCAGTGAGGTAGGCAGGGAGATCATGCCACCATTTCATACACAATGAGGTTGGAGGTTCACAAAATAAAAGTTAGGTGGCTTATTGGAAGTCATATTTGCTGAAAGTGGTGGAGTCTGGACTAGAACACAGTCTTTACTCTTAGGTCAGTGGTCCTATGTAAGGTCTGCATATCACCTTGAAGTGATGACACTATTGAAAAGTATACACCAAAGGAAGCACTTGTCTGCCTTGGCAATGTCAAGCATATCTCACTGTAAAGCCAAAAGACCCCAACACATTCTTCTGCTTCAGATTGAGTTCTATGCTCATCCTGGAAATTCTTTTATTGGTCTGAGAAGAGAAAGGGCAAGTTATGTATCTCATTATGGGCACCTTCCTTCTTGCCATCTTCAGATTCCCATTACCCTTTCTTGCAGAGCATCTATTTAGTCTATATGAAGGTAGATCTGTCAACCCTTTTTTCTCCCACTCTTACTAAGAAAAGTGCAAACTTTAAATATTTCAAACACATTGATTTCAACTTGGAAAAGCATATCACTCTCTTTGTTCCCAGGGTCTCCTCCTTAATTCACATGCTCAAATCTCTCTTATCCTTAAAAAAAATCTATTTCATTCTAACCCCTCTTCATATTACTTCCCAATTTCTCTGATTTTTACACTAAGTTTCTTTTTAAAAATTTGATCCTCTATTTTCTTTCTCCCCCACCTGTTCTCCCTTTAATCAATCATTCACTGTTGTTATGTTTGCTGATCCATGAATTTACTGCTCTCCATCCTTTGAGGCAGAGTTGCAGCCCTCCTGATCTCTTGCATTGAACTCAGCCCCCATTGATCACGTTTCTTTCTAGTGGAATCTGTCCTCACATTGCTACAGAATGAGCTCCCCAGGCCAAACTGATTGTGACAGTCTCCAGTGCCAAGAAGCCTCTGTTGACTTCTCATGACCTGCAATACAAACTCCAAATTCCTTAGCTCGGTACACAAGACTAATCACAAGCTAATCCAAACTTCTTTTTGCAGCTTTATTTCCTGTTGTTCTTCCTCCTTTCACAGCTCTACACGGGTGTAAATGCTATTCCCTGGGCCTGAGAAATGCATCCATCCACTCACACCCAGAGCAAGGGGCACCTACTCCCATCCCCCCGTGTGATTCCAAAGGACTCGGATTTACAGCAGTTCTTGCCCATTGTTGTCCCCAAGATTTCGAATCCGAGAAACCACCAAGGAGCCGACACCGATGTAATCACACAAGGGTTTAATCACAAGCTCGAGCTTGGGTCCAAGTATACCCCACGCAGTGGAGCAGGGACTTGGATCCCGAGACTAAGAAGCATAGTAGTGTTATAGGGGTCCATGGCCAATGAGATTGTAACATACGCAGAAAGTTGCACAGTCATGTCGGTCCACACACAGGTGGCCAATTGAATTATGATTCACCCTATAGTGACCATTTGAACTAGCCTATTATTCTGGTTAGAATTGGTGCGCAGGTTTGGCGGGCAAAAGAGGGGTTTTCATTTCTTGGTGGTTAAAGGTCAGAGGTCCCGCATTCCTATGTGTGCTAGTTTCTGATAAGGGTGTGCTTAATAGCTAACCTAGGGTGAGGGAGTGCCTTAAACAATAGGCAGGTCGTGTGGGGGGTTTTACATGAGATGGCGGGTGTAGCACAAAATGGAGTTAGTCCTGCTCTGCTTGTCCAGGGGTAGGGGATTTTTGTTAGATTTCCTGGGTCCCACACCCATATGGCAATACTGTTTTTCTTTTATGTGTTTTTTCTCCATGATGGCTGTGTTTGGTTCACTGCCTGGCACATAATAGGCTCTTCATATGAATATTGGTATGACTAAAGAAATGAAGGAATGCAATCAGGGAACTGGGTAAATTTATTACGTAAATATCAATGCATCTGCCCTTTCTTTTGGCCACGAGAATAAAGAAATTCAACTTTACAATAAGTGACCTACATGAAAGTGTGTGTGTGTGTGTGTGTGTGTATACACATTTGCCCTGGTAACTATTCCCTAAGTGTATTTCAACTACTGTAGTTTTAACAGCTGCCATATATGTAAATATTGCAATAAATTCAAGGTTGCAGCTTTATGGCACTGAAGTGAAAATGAAAAATTCCAGTGAAACACTAGACTACAGCAGTATCATAGCGGCTAAATATTACAGATTATATCACAAGATGTAAAACCACATAAAGCAGTGAACCTTTTTTGACCTCTGACAAAAATGCACCATTAAGGGACTAATAACATGTAGTTTTTACAATTAAAAGATAGGAATATATCACAAACTTTGGATTTTACTGAATTCTCCATTTAAATAGAATCAAACAAAACTAAATATCCAATAATATGTGAATTGTTATTACCCTCTATTCTTTTAACTTTCTAAGTTGTCTGTTACAGCCATGTGTTATTTTAGTAATGGGAAACAAAATAAAAAACAGCATACTTACATAACTGCATGTTCTTTAGGTCAAAGAAAAGTTAACTAATGGCTAGATGTGATTTTAGTTACTTATATTTGATATTTTAATTTTATCATTAATGCATCTAATATTTTTACATTCCTTTAAAAATAAAAATTTAAAAATAAGACTTTCTTCTTATTTTAAAAAATAGGCTTAGTTTCTAGAGCAGTTTGAGGTTTATAGCAAAACTAAGAAGGTACAGAAATTTCCCACATATTCTCTGCCCCCACACATATACAACCTTTCCTACTATCAAAATACCACAGCAAAGTGGTACATTTGTTACAATCAATGAACCTACATAGACTTATCATTACCACCAAAGTCCATAACTCACATTAGGGTTCACCCTGGGTGTTGTACATTCTATGGGTTTGAACAAATGTAGAGTGACTTGCATTCACCACTATAGGACCATATAGAGTAGTTTCACTGCCCTAAAAATTCTCCATGCTCCTCCTGTTCATCCTTCTCTCCCCTCTAACTCCTGACAACCACTGATCCTTTTATTGTCTCCATAGTTTAGCCTTTTCTAGAATTCATATAGTTGAAATTATCCAGTATGTAGCCTTCTTAGCTTGGCTTCTTTCACTTGGCAATATCATTTAAGGTTCCTCCATGCTTTTTTATGGCTTGATAACTCATTTCTTTTTAGTGCTTAGTAATATTCTATTGTCTAGATGTACCATCGTTTATTTTTCCATTCACCCACTGAAGGACAAATTGGTTGCTTCTAAATTGTTTTACAATTATGAATAAAACTGCAATAAACAACTGTGTGCAGGTTTTTGTGTGGACAGGATTTTAAACTCATTTGGGTAAATACAATTGCTAGATAACATAGTAAGAGTATGTTTAGTTTCAAGAATGATTTGTTTGTTGTAGTGAATTTCTTAAAGACCAAAAAAAAAAAAAAAACAAGACAAAAAAAACCTCTTAAGTATATTACCTATAATTATACTAATCATAGCAAACCTGTTAATATGTTGACTTATTACCTCCTGTGTCTCTCTTAGTCATATAGTGTACACATTTTGTGTCTTTCTTTTATCCCAATCTTTAAGTCTTTCTCTGAATTTTGGAATATTTCCTTAAGAAAGTGAGCATCTACATAGAGATGATTCCCAAATTTAATCTCTGGCCCTGACCTTTCCACTGAGTTCCAAACTCACATAAAATTCTCCCTTAACAACTTCAGACATTTCAGTCTAGTGGGCATCTCAACATCCATGGACCCAAAGCTACAACTGATTTCTACCCCCACCCCACACTGCCACTTCCTTGCTGAACCTTTCCCTTCCAAGTGTTCCCATCTCATAAAATGACCAAAAATGGGCCTAGTTGCTTAGGTCAATATCCCAAGGATCATTCTGAACTTCTCTCCTTGCACCTTCTTACATCCACCTGTTGGCACTCCTGAATCTTGTCCTACAAACCTGTCCACCACTCTCCTTGTGCCTATCATAACTCTAGCCCAAGCCCCAACATCTCTTCTCTAGATTGCTTCAATCACCTTCTCACTAGCATCCTCATCAATATAGTAAGAGTCATTTTGACTCATTGAATGACTCAAAGGTGCCAATCTTCACACTTAGGTTGAGATAGAAATATTTTAACATGACATTTAAGGCCCAAGTCTACCTCTTTCTTTCCATTTTTCAGTACTATGCTAGTAAATGTTTAAAAAGTAGGAGTAATCAAAAGCCCTGTTTAGTGGCATTTGCTGATTTCTCTGAATGATTTCAAGCTGCTAGCATCATATCACTGAATGTGGGGTTAGAAAGAGAGTCCTATATTTAGCTCTTGGGAGACAATATGAGGAGGCTCCAGCATGCAACTGGAACCCCAGCATAGAGGTCTTGTTTTTGTGCCCAAACTTTCCTTCCTACCTTAGAATCTCTGCATCTGTTCCACTAGGACCACACTTGGCTGATTACATCTTGTCATTAACTTGTCAGGCTGAAATACCAGCTATGGTGACTAATTTGATGTGTCAACTTGGCTAGATTACAGCACCCAGTTGTTTGGTCAAAAATCAGTCTAGATGTTTCTGTGAAGATATTTTTTTAGATGTGATTATCATTTAAGTCATTTAGATTTTGAGTAAAGCAGATTAAATCTCATTATGGGTGAACTTCATCCAATTAGTTGAAAGCCTTAAGAGAAAAGACTGAGGTCCCCAGAAAAAAAAAAAAAAAAAAGGAATTTTGCCTCCAGATTGCCTCTGTACTCAAGACTGCAACATTAACCCTTCCCTGGGTTTTCAGTCTCCCACCTGCCCTGAAGATTTCAGACTTGATAGCCTCACATGCATATCAGCCAATTCCTTAGAAGGTCAAATGATGGTATGCCTGGGTGGCTCAGCAGTTGAGTGTGTCTGCCTTCAGCTCAAGGCATGATCCTCAGGTCCAGGATCAGGATCAAGTCTTGCATGGGGCTCCCCACAGGTAGGCTGCTTCTCCCTCTGCCTATGTCTCTGCCTCTCCCTCTGCATCTCTCATGAATGAATAAATAAAATCTTAAAAAAAAAATAAGGTCAATTGATCATTAGATAGATAGATGGCTGATAGATCTCTATCCTAGTGGTTCTCTTTCTCTGGACAACTCTAATATATCACCTCTTCAATAATAATTTCCCTGAAAATCCCCTGTCACTCTTTAACAAATTTATTTTCCTTATTCTATGTATCACTTTCTATAATATCTTGTCTGTTTATTTATGTACATGTTTATTGTCTATTTTCCCCCCAGCCCCATGAAAATATAAGTCCTGTAAGAGCAAACACCTGGCCTGCCTTGTTAAGTGCTCCATCACAACCTCCTAGTAAAACATCCAGCACAAAGGAGGCATTTAAAAACAAAAAAAGTTTGTTCAATGAGTAATTCTTAGAAGTGCAATTAGGGGTCAAAAAGATATATTTAAAAAATTTAAAACTCTTACTACCTTACATGCTTTATAGAAAGCTTGAAACAATTAAAGTGACCAATATTAGTATCAGACTCCCTCAACATTTTTTCATTTACATCATAAGTGATTGTTTCAGAAAGGCTCTGATAATTTCTTAACCATCCTCTCTTGCTTACAAGTCCATTGCTAGAAAGATCATCTTTGGCTTAGAAAATGTGACACACAGAAGTGGCCCACAAAATGATAAGAAAATCTTTTTACTTTTCTCCTAAATGACCAACTGTGCATTGGAAGGTTATTGCTGATGGACTTTAAAAAGTTCTCCTGGGCAGCCCGGGTGACTCAGGGGTTTAGCACTGCCTTCAACCCAGGGCGTGATCCTAGACACTCAGGATCGAGTCCCATGTTGGGCTCCCTGCATGGAGCCTGCTTCTCCCTCTGTCTGTGTCTCTGCGTCTGTGTGTGTGTGTGTGTCTCTCATGAATTAAAAAAAAAAAAAAAAAAAAGTTCTCCTTTTTCACCATCTTAGTTTTTTTTTTTTTTTTTTCCTCTTCATCATAGTTTTGAGGTCGGAAAGGGATCTACTGCAAAGAGTCATGATCCTGCTGATAAAAGATGAGATGAAAAAAACGATTCCTCCAGGCCCAGTACTACATTGAAACATCAACATAAAATAAACTTGCTCATATACTATAGCACCTGTGCTGTCTCCTTCTTCTCTTTGACTAATTCTTCTATCATTCTTAGACTAGGGACTCCTAAGGAAGGGTGGGTGACAAAACCCCTCTTTTATGAGGGATAGTCTGGGGGCAGGGTTGGGTATGCATGAAATCCCACTGTACCTTCCTTATCCCCTACCCCACTAGTCTCTGGGTCATGGTGCTATCTTATTTTAAGTTGATAGGTAGTTAAAATGTATTTGGTAGTGAAGGCAAACATGTTTTATTGTATTCATTAGTCACATCTATATTCCTATCAATAAATTCTATCTTCAAACTTTGGTCCAATATCTTATTGGCAAATTTGCTAATTGGCATGAGTTATATGTAATGGCATAATCCTGTGTCATTTTTCTGAAAATGCTTTCCAAGTTTATTGCTGACTCCTTAGTTTTGCCTATGATAGGTTTTGATATATCATGGTTTGGGTACTTTATGCACTCGAAAATATTGAATATTTTTTTTCTCCCTTGGTGGTTACTTCCTTTTTTTCTAAAGTCAGGGCTCAGATTACTATTTATATAAATTATTTCTTTTTGTGAGTTTTATTTCTTGACACTACTTTATAACGTATCTGAAATTCATTTGGATGTAATATTAAGATCTAGTGTATTTAACCTGCTCTCACAGAATCATACATTAATTTTTTTCCTGTGTGGTTTATTTTATTTTAAAATTTTAGTTTTATTAAATGATTTAATTTGGTTTCCTAGAATTATTTTTGCTTATTTTTATTTGTGATGGTAACTATGCCATGTAATAAATACTTACAATTATTGAGATTTGTCTCTAGATCTCTTATCTCTTTGATCTGCCTTTTGATTCTTGAACCTAGGAAACTCTGCTGTGTTATTATAGTTCTATATTATGGTTTTAATAGCCAGTAGAGCAAATCCCCCAGCATTCTTCTTTTTCAAAAATTTCTTTGATTTCTTACCTTTTTATTCTTCTGGATGCTTATGAATTCAAGAAAATCTGACTAGGATTTGTACTATTAATAATCTAACTTGAGAAAAACTGCCATCTTCACAACACTAGGGCTCTTATCAGTAGAAAGAGTGCTGCTCTTTATTAAAATAATCGTGGTAAAGTGGTTAAAAGATAAGGATGATCAAGTCAAAACTACAGAGAAACTGTAGTTGAATGTCCACTGTAGATGTAGATGAATGCCCACTTTCGGGATTCAAGGCCAAAATACCAATCTCCCCATTTTCCACCCATACACAACTGAACATTCTCATCCTTATTGCACTCACATTCTTCATGATGAGAAAGATTTTGTCTTCTTTTAACTCTTACATGTACATGCTGTAGATTCAGATCACTTACTCAAATTCTCTACTGCATCTATAACATTGTATGCCTGGAAAATGCATTTTAGCTTCCATTTGAAGGGAAAAGGAAGCATCATATATCTTACAGTACAGGCAGGAGATTACAAAAGGGAAAAGGAAAATGATCAAGTTTAGCTAATCTCATAACTCTTTTTTTAAACAGAGGGTAAACTAAAGCTAAAAGCACTCAGATGTATGAGCCAATTCTCTCCCTGATCCTGGAGAGTTAAAGGTTGCGTGTTCCCCACGTTCAGGCTTGCTTCATGTAGGAAACCACAGTGAATCTATTATGTGAGAGCTCTTATTTCAGGATGTTGCTGCAAGAATTCCTTAGAGTTTTTCGTTAACCTTGAGCAATCCCTCTAGACGTCATTCACTAGTCACACAGAACTATATATAATCATACATTACAAAAAGTTTTCTTTATCTTCAATTAGATTATGAAACAGTATATTTTCAAAAATGTTCTGTTATTCTTCCCCCTAAGGTTTATAATTATTGCCTTTATTTATGACTGAATGGACAACCAGAATTCTTACATTAAGAGAATCTCTCAATAAACTTCAGCTCTGGCTAGCATAAATACCTGATTTTTATTTGATTACTTATAATCAGATTGGACTGTGGGCTCTGAGCTTCCCATTGCATCTTTTTCTTTTTTATTGGATGTTTGGAAATATAATAAAAAATAAAAGATAAAGCATGGAAATTAGGGAAAATGTGGTGAAAATAAGGCTTTTTTTTTTTTTAAATAAAGGGTTTTAAATCTATTCCCTAAATATGAATTTCTTACAACCAATTTCCTTCTCACTAAAGAAAAATTACATCCTTGGTTCCTAGCAAAAGAGTCAATATTAGGATATGTTTTACAGGGACATAAATGCTGGACATTTTCAGAAAAACACATTTTTTTTTCTCAAGTGGATTAATGACTATATTAATTCACTGGATAATGACAATTCTTATTCCCTTCTACTTTTGCAATAGTGTAATCATTGCCACACTTTCAATCTAAGAAATGACTGTATCTACTTCTTTGATCATGTTTTGTGATTATATCTTGTAATTTCCATGCCTGCCTGTCAAGAATACCATATTGAATCGAGAATTATTAATTTTGAGAAAAGCAGTGTATACTGTTACTAGCTTCCTTTTCAAAATGAGACTAAAATCTGTAGAGTATCTTAGAGGTAACTGCTATCAACAAGGAATTCTTAGATTAGCATATATATACATTTATAATTTTTATAAATTAAGAACATGACAAAGCTCATGCTATATACTAAATATATGAATTGTGTTCTAAAGTCTCTATTAATCTCAGGATCAAATCAAGATTGTCAAACATGAAGATGAAGCTGGTACAAATTACTCTTTGGAGATACTGTGTTATGGGATTCTATCATCATTCTCTGTGCTTTAACTGGAAGGTTTTCTATAGTTTAGGGCCCAAGGATAGAGCTAGGAGAACATTTCATAATGAGTAAAGGATTTGAAAAGGTGGCATTTAGAATACACTAACACTCTACCTCTTTCATTGCCAGGGCTTTTAGAGCATCACTAGAAATAGTACATTTTACCTAAAACATTTAGACATTAGCAAGTGTTGAGGAAAAAAGTGTACATTCTAAAAAAACTGTTCAAATCATGTTTAAAGTACTTGTGTTCACACAAAAAGAAAAACAGATTTAGGACATTAGATATAATCAACTTGCTTTGTGTTAAATGATTATGTGCTACCTAGTAAAGGGAAATAAGATCTCTGTGGCATTTTTTAAATGAAAAAATCTATTTTATAAAACATGAACAAATCTTTATAACCAATAACAAGGAGAACTGGTATGTATAGCATCAATATTCACTTATTTATACATTTTTATTAATAATTTAATACATACCAGATAATGGTAAAAAAAAATTTTTCAGTGGGTTCCTATTGTTTACTAGATCTACGGTTCTCAACTGTAGTGGATTCGCCTAGAAAGGTTTTTTTTTTGTTTTTTTTTTAATGATTGTGCTTGAATATCTGCCTCGGTTTACAATTAAATCAGTATCTCTGGAGGTGGAGCCCAGGTATTGGTGATTTAAATAGTTTCCCAGGTGAATCCAATGAGCAGTGAGTTGAGAATAAATATCAAATGCCTGTATTTGACATTCAAGATCTCCGCTGTTCAAGCCTTCACTCTCATTTTCCTGTAAAAACTAATGTTTTACTCAGAATGACCTAATAACTATAATTGCTTTGTATTTTCCAATCTCTCTATACATCTTTGCTAATACTCTTCCTTCTTTAGACTTACATAGCTCCTACCAAAGTCTAACCAGTGGTCCTTATATGAAACAAATAATTATTGAGTGCCTACATACAGTCTTACCTTTCTATGGCAGTATTTACATTGCATACAGTGATGCAACTGACAACCAAGAGGTAATGTGGGTAACATAAAATGCAAGAATAAGATGGGGTTATGATAACAGACAGAAAAGCTATTATGAAAACACATTGCAAAGGCACCTTGTCCAGACTTTGGGGTTCTAGAAAGCTTCCAAGAGACTGAGCCTTGAGAGATGAGTGGAAGTCAGTTAAAAGAGGAAAAAGATGTCCAGAAGAAGGAAATTCATGTGCAATGTATTGGAATTAAGAGAAAGTATGAGTTCTTTCAGGGCTAGAGAAGGGGGTAAAGATTGGAAATAGTAAGCAAGTCTAGAGAGAAAACCAGAGGTCAGATTTTTCAGGATATATCAGTGTATGTCAAGATCTCGGACTTTGATTAAAGAACAACGGTGAGCCAGAGAATGGTTTTAAGACAACAGATGCAGTTGAGAAAGATCAACTAGGGGATAGGCTGGAGACATGGAAGCCAGTTAGAGGTTATTGCAGTAATTCGAGATGGGAGATTACTGTGCTTGAGCTGTGGCATTCGGTAGATTGAGCTGTGACACTACCTGGCACCCAGTTGAATATGCAAAATTGCTCTTTGTAGGAAACTCTCTAGACAGTGGAAGAGACTGTTTTCAAAGTCATCTACAGAGAGGTGGTGTTTGAAGTCATGGAAGAAGAGTTTTCCAACCAAAATAAGTTAGAAGAAGGCTAAGAACAGAATGATAGGAAACATTGACTCATAGGGAAGCATAAGGAAGAGGCATTAAGAGCAAAGGACTGAAGGAGACCAGGAATTGACAAAGGCATCAAGTATCAATGTATTAATTAAGACAAGCTTCTTAAAATTCTTCTTTACAAACTTACCTGTGAGTTGCATAGGTATCTTTTCTTGCATTGTTACATATTTGTGTGAAATTGGAGTATTGATTAACTTAATTTTGTATCTCATCCTAAGCAGAAAGAAATAGAGTTCAGTGTAATTATACTGTACTGTATAATTAGAAAAAGAAAAAATAAAAATTTTAAAATGTAAAAGAATAATTACAAGAAAGGGGATGCAGAAGGAGATGATGGCAGAAAACAAAAAGTGTGGTCCTAACAATTGATTGAGATGAGGAATGGCAAATATATTCTCCAGTTTTTAAACTAGATGGCAGCTATAAAGAAAGAGCTATACCTGTCCCAGCTAAGACAGATCATGGGTGGGACATTTGGGTGACTCAGCGGTTGAGTGTCTGCCTTTGGCTTAGGTTGTGATCCCAGAGTTCTGGGATCGAGTCCCACATCAGGCTCCCTGCAGGGAGTCTGCTTCTCCCTCTGCCTATGTCTCTGCCTCTGTGTGTGTATGTGTGTGTCTCTCATGAATAAATAAATAAAATATTTTAAAAATGACAGATCATGGGAGCTCAGATACTGTATGATTTTTCCCTCCACAGAGCTCTTCAAAATTGTAATTACATGTAATTATGTTGTTAGTTAAAGTTTACCTCCTTCCAAGGCTGGAATATAAGCATCTAAAGGTCAAGATCTGTATCTCCAGTTATCAGAATAATATCTGATATGTGAAACAAGTTTATTAAATAGTTACTGACTACATGAGAGAGGGGACAGAGGTCCATAGGAAAAATGCTGAAAGAGAAAAATCTGAGATGAGGGGAGATGGAATTCAGAGATATGGGAAGTATAGCCCAGAATGCAGGAGTCAACATTGTGAAAATTAAAAAAAAAAAACACAAACCCACTAATAAGAGGATAGACACATGTCCTGGTTAGGACAGCCCTAGTTATCTGTCACCCTAGCATAATGATTGAAAGTCCCTCATTTCATTCTCAAAATCTGTCAGTTTGTATGACAAGTAATATGAACACCTTAAATAGATATTTGGGTGGAGTAGTAGGTAGAAAAATCATACTTATGTATTAAAATAATACAACCTTCCTTACATTTTATTCAGGATGAAGGTTTATGGTATGTAAATTATAAATAGAAATCACCATAACATACCAATCATTCATAAAAGTTAATGTGTTAGATTTCCTCGATAATCTACTTGGTTAATGACTACCATTATTGTTTCATTGCAAGAATATAAAACTGCTCATAGAATATTGTTTTTATTTTCCCAAATCCTATTTTCCTCAAGGCCCAGTGGAATTTTTAGGAGCCTAACTCTGCTTTCAGTGGAAGATACTACCAGGCTGTTCTGCTACTTCAAACAGCTGTGTGTAAACTCCATTCTTGAATATCAACCACCTAAATTTGCAAAGCCTTTGGAATCCTTAAGATCAAAGCATCTTTTAACTGTACATTTCTATTATTAATTTGGGTATGAATTTAAAAGTTGGCCTGGTAGGTAGAATTGAATTGCACTGCTGATTTTATTAAGCTGATCAAACTTCACTAACTTGTAACAATTCTTTTCTATCTACTGCTCAGGATAAACAGATGCTCAAACTAATCCCAGAAAATACCGAGTAATAACTTTTCATTTCAGTGTGGGCCATGACAGGCACAGGTGAGGACAGTTAAGCAGTTGCAGGCTATCCTGGTGTTCAAAGCAGCCAGCAATCTCTCTAGAATCTTGTTATTACTGCAGCCAATGCCCCTGTTGGGTGAAGAGCTGGAATTTTTTCTTGCCTGGAGATGCTATAAATTTGTCTTATTCTTTTTGTATCCATAATACCTGGTGCAAAATAGTTGTTCATTATCATATATTGAATAATAATCATATATTGAATAAATGGGCATGTAGTTGGCATTGTTTTTGTTTTGTTTAGTAAGTTTTTTGGGCAATGGAGCAGAATTTAGATAGCACACACAGATCCCTTTAAAATATGTTTTGAACTGTTAAGATTATTATCTCCCTAGATCCCCAAAACGAATTTGGGAGATCTTGTAATGAAAGACATTTATCAGTTTTTTTAAGAAGTAAATGAGGCTATAATTTTGAAAATTTTTCTTGGTTTGACAAATTTTAATCATCATCATTATCATCATCTTCACAGTCATCATTGTTTTCATTTAGCCAAACTTTCCCTGACCTTTGCCATAGATTCTCGGACTATCCCTGAGTGGTCAGTGTAGAAACAGCATTCTTCGTTTAGGGCAGCACATAACCCTCCCTGTTGTAAGAAGGCTAAGTCTAATCCTCTTCTGTTTTGAAAGACAACCTTGGACAAGGATGTTAGGGAATTTTGGAGGTGGGAGATAGAGGTTTCTATCCATTCCATGTTTAGATCAATTGTTGCTTTAAGACTGTCGTAGTGGAGTTCTGGAGCGACTAGTGAGGCTATACCTGTCCCTGCATCTGCTAACTCAAGTCCCAACAGCATAGCGATGATGACAGCTGAGATGGGCTCTCTTCTATCTCATTTGTGGGTGCCTGCATTAAACCATTGAAGCACCTGCTCATCTGAGTGATAAATAATTTTAGGAAGTAGTTGAACTAATACACAGAAGCCCTTTGTCTGATTGAGTGTCTAGCCATGAAAACAGGAGGTTAAGCCTGTAGAACATGCCCATCAACAGTTTTGAGGAGGTAGGTGATAGTCCTGGCTGGATATAGATTTGGTATCATTACATAGGGACTGGTATTGGGGTGAGGGGGTGCCTATACAGAGCCCCTGACCTGATATTGATTGTAAAGTGAGTCCTTGAGTCTTTTGCTGCCATCTACAGTCATTGGGACTGAAGGTTGTTTTATATTAACCTGTTATTGCAATTCCTCATAGAAGAAGGGGTGGATGTCATAGCACAGCCAGCAGGATCGGGTAAGAGCGGGCTTAGTTGTGTTGAGGAATTTGTAAGCCTGGGACATTAGGGTCAAAAGAGGGTGCTGAGAGGGGTCGAGGGGAAGGCAAGTCAGAACTGGGGTAGCCCCATCGGAGGGGTTACAGGAGGATTTTAAAGGGGGTACAGCAGTTCTGACCACTAGTGGCCTTGTTTTTGCCTGAGATTGGGATGGCACTAGTGGCACTAGTGCAGGGTTGGGGCCTACCCCTTGAGTTTGACTTAAAGGCTTTTCAAGTTGCCTGATCATGAATTGGACTCCATAATCGTGCTCGTGTAGATAAAGCCAGAGTCCCCATAGGAGTCTTATTCCCGAATTTGTATTCTGTTTCCCAGCCTCCATAAAGGAAATGGTGACCGGGTTACAGAGGAGATGGGAGTTTGCTCCCATAATGCCTGAGCATGAGAGGCCTGTGGTGTTTTGTTGGATTTTTATAAGGCCGTCCGGAACCTGTGACAGCCAACAACATGTCTCAGTTTGTTGCAACCCCATGTTTTACAGTAGTAATCCTCGGGGCCTCCACATTTGGAGACCTTATTATGGTCAGATAGAAAGGGGGCCAGGCATGCCTAAAAGCAAGTGGCACAGAGGGAGCTTAAGCTCCACACACTGGCACATGGTACTTGGCCAAGGAGAGCCGAGGGGCTGTGGCAGCCCCGGAAAAGTTTTGGGTCACAAAAGTCAAAGGTTAGATTGGGCCACCAGGTTCCCCTAGGGTGTATTCCTGACAGCTGGGTGATTATTTCCATAGAACTCGGGGTGAGGATCTGCCAAGTTAGATTTAGTGGTTGATGAGGGTTGGTTTTAGCCGCGAGGGGATACAGCACAAGTAACATTAGCAGGGTACATGAGAATGATGCAGTCTTAGCTTTAGCGGATTGTCCTTGTCGGGTTGGCTTTTCCATTCTGGAACAAAGTCCTTGAGAACAGCGTGTGGATCAGCTGGCTGGACGTGGGTGTAATGGACCCAAGGAGTAATCCCGTCGACCTCGATAGTGGTGGGAGTGGTCAGGATCATGATGTAGGGTCCCTTCCAGTGTGGTTGAAGTGTCTGGTATTGGTATCTCTGGACGTACACCCAGTCACCTGGCAGACATCGATAGGGGCCCGGGGATGGCCCAGTCTCGTAGAGGGCCCTCAGCTTAGGCCACACCTGCTCATGGGTTCATTGTAACATTTGGAGAGAGAAAAGGAGTTGGTGATCATCAAATTCAGCAAGCACCTCAGGTTTTAAATTAGGAAAAATATGTGGAGGAATACCGAACATGATCTCATAGGGGGTCAGTCCCATCTTATGTGGGGAGTTTCATACCCTATATAGGGCGAAGGGGAGGAGAGTCACCCAGTCCCCACCAGTCTCTGGGGCTAATTTAGTTAAGGTCTCCTTTAATGTTCTGTTCATCCTCTCTACCTGTCCTGAGCTCTGGGGCCTATATGCACAATGTAATTTCCAATCTGCCCCAAGTACTAGTGCCCCTCCCTGTGTTACCTTAGAGACCAATCCTGGGCCGTTGTCTGATCCAATTCTAACAGGAAAACCATACCTCGGTAAGATGTCTTCCATCCTTCTTGTTCCCATATGAGTATTCCGATGCATTTTGGATAGGAGTCGTCATCCTAGTTCCTCTGGCAGGATGTTGCTAGAGTCTGCGGCCTTCAGGAGTTCAAGGAACTCTGTTTTGTTTTTAACAGTCTCTCCTTCTGCTGTCAGAAGCCCTCTCTCTGTGTAGGGGGCTCAGTGGATGTGAGCAGTGGCGAAGGCGTACCTGCTGTCGGTGTAGATGTTTATTCGTTTACCTTCCCCCATGGCCAGCGCCTTGGCCAGTGCGATCAGTTCTGCCCATTGAGCCGATGTTCTGGCTGCCAACGGCTCTGCCCAGATGATCTCCCTTTCCGTGGTTACGGCTGCCCCCGCATATCTGATAGTCTGTCCTGACCATATCTAAAATTCTTTTCTAAGGATTTCCCTTCACAAACCTTCTACACACACACACACACACACACACAAAACCTTCTACACCTTCCTTTGCATTCAGAATTTGTCCCAAGCCATTTTTTTTTCAGACAGACTCATTTAGGACAAAATTGCTTTCTTTTAAAAAATTTTAGAAATTCTTTTTCTTTACCTTGAACAAAAATATATTCCCATTCCTTATATCTTTCTTACATATCTCCTTTCCTACATACAGAGTTGCTTCCTTTCAGTCATCAGTCTTATTTTAGCAGAGTTTCTCATTCTTAGAAACCTTAGTCTCCAGTGAAAACTAAGGAGTAACCGATTTTGAATTGTCACACCAGAATTCTTTAGATGGCAAATTTATGAAACAGTTAAGTACAAAGCATGTTCACCAACAGATTCAAATGCACGTTTCAGCACTTTTTCCTGTTTGGAAAAGACCTAGATGTCCAATGAATTTAATCCCATTTGTTTTCTTTTGATGTCTGGAGTGGCCTGGTTAACAAAAGCCATGATAATTGCGGCCTTTGTTTCTGGGGCTTCTGGGTTCATAGGTGTGTACTGCCTAAAAGCCTCTATGATTCTAAGAAGGCTGCTGGACTCTCATCCTTACCCTGTCTCACAACATATACCTTGGCCAGATTGGTCGGCTTGTGCGCGGACTCCTGGAGACCTGCCCCTAGAGTCTGGCGGTGGACCTGGAGTCTCTCCTTACCTTCAGCTGGAGTTGTGGTCCCAGGTAGGGTGGGATAAGGGGAAGGCAGTGTTTATGAGGTCTGGGTTTTCCAATTATATAAATCACTGGTGGAGAACGGCCAATATAACATTGGCTGTCCACCGGTCTCCTCGGGGGTCCCATGGGGCGGAGGGGAGGGTCGGTGGAGTTGGCTGGCCCTGCATTAGGGGGTGGGGCCGCCCAGTGGGTCTGTCAGCGTGTCTCCGCTGCCTGCCCCTACACAGGGACTCCCTCATCAGGGAGGGGTGGCGCCCCTTCTGCAGCCCCCGGTGCCTCTGATGGGGGGGGAGGCCGAGGGGGCGTCGGGTAGGGCGGTGGGAGAATCAGGTCCTCTGGGGAGGAATCCTGCAAGACCAGATAAAGGGGATTTTTGGAAAAAAAAAAAAAAAAAAGTCTTAGAGTCAGTCTCCTTCTCGGCCTTTGGCAGGGCTAGAGTCTTGGTAGGTCCTGCTTTGGGGTGTAAAAATGGTTTTAGCCAAGGAGGGGGATTCTCGATCATGTCCTGCCAGGCCAGGATGTAGGGCCCCTGGTCAGGGTGGCCGTCCGGTTTATCCCTGAAGATCACGGCCTTAACCTGTAAGATAATAGGTAGGTGGAAAGTTCCACCTTATGTCTGTGCTCAGATTATGAGCTCTTTCCCTAACGTCGGAGAAGTGGGAGAGCATAAGAGACAGGGGGGTGGTTTGTGTCTGCCCCATTATGTCCCCAGTCCATACCAAGGCACAGACAGTTATGACACTTAACAAAGACACAGTAACACAGACAAATGCACAGTTAACAAGGACACAGTAACACAGACAAACGTTCCCGTGCGGCCGCGGAGACAAAACAGAAAGTAACCCGAAGGGCTGGCAGTCGGCCCTCCTTACAGATGGGGACCCCGTCCTCCAGGCGGGGCCAAGGGACGTCTCCCAAGACCCCCGGTGGATGGCCTGCCAGCACGTCTGTCTCAGCCAATGTCGACCTAATACAGATTGGAATTCCTACAGGTAAAAATACAGTTTAGAGCTCTCAGAGACTATGCGCACAAAAGGTGGAAAAAGTTGAGTACTCACCAGGCGTGAAACCCTCCGGATGGGGTCCTGGGGGCCTCTCGGGTCCCGGAGGAGCCCCCAAATGTTGTGCACAAGATTGCAAATCTGAGAAAACCACCAAGGAGCTGACACTGATACAAGGACACGAGGGTTTATTAACAAGCTCGAGCCGACACAGCGGAGCAGGGACTTGGACCCCGAGGGGGGTTACAGTTGGGTTTCTATGGGCTGGTCTAGGGGACTTTCAGAAGGGGGGGAGGAATTTCTTAAGCTCTGTTTTCATTCCAATACTGGACTTTCTGTCAAGGGCGTTCTGAGCTCTGTTCTCATTCTGATATGGGACCATCTCTGTCAAGGGTGTTCTGCAGTTTTTCCTGTAAAATTCAGCTCTTATTCACAGGGGCCTGAGACGGCTGTACTTGTGTTAACGTTAAATTTGAGGTGGAATGGCCTTAATTTTCTTGGCCTCCAGTATTACCTTGTTTACTGAGTATAATGCCTTAAACTATTGGGTGTCAGGGTTAACTCATTTCTGTTCCTGGTTCTATTAACTCACTAATTTTGTGAATAAAGAGAAGTCACTTAACTCACTGAGCCTCTTTTTTTTTTTTTTTAAATCCATAAAGTGCTATCATTGTCTGCTCCTCTGTGCTCCCATAAGACCTTATAGTTACCTCTATTATTAGAGCTGTGTCAAGTGCCATTCTAATTTTTTAACTCTATTAACTCATTCAATCTTTACAAAAGATGAGGTAAGTTTTCCCCATTTACCCTCTCCCTTCTTTCCTTCTTCCTTATTTCCCTTACTTTGTTTCATAGCATGTTTAAGCACATTTCCAAAGGCACACAGTTACTAAGCAACAGTCAGGATTTGGCAATTTGATGCCAGATTCCAAACCCCAGCCACCATTTTCCATCTTATTTTATTTTACTCTATTTTAATTAAATGAATACACATCTCTCTTCACCACTAGAATAAGAGCTCCTTTATGGCCAACTATTTTATTTTGTTAATCTTTATCTTCCTCATCCTCAAGTATTTTGTTCATTCCTAGCACATAATGGATGGGCCATTAGTATGTGTCAAATGCATGGATGAATATTTGCCTTGCTATCTCAAAGGTATTTAACTACTGTGGAGAGGTTATGTTAGATTGCAAAGGAATTTTGCAGATAAATTAAGGCCCTTAATCAGGTGGCTTTGAGTTAATCAAAAGAAAGATTACCTTAAGTGGCCTGACTTCAGCAGATAAGCCCTTTAAAAGAGACTCTACAGGAGCAGTAGAGATGTTCCTACTGGCCTTAAAGGAGTAAACTGCCATGATGTGCAGAGGAGTCACATGACAGGAAATGGCCAATGGCCTCTAGATGCTGAGGGCTTCAGTCCTCTGCCACAAGTTGAATTCTGCCACCAACCATGATTCAGAAGAGAGCCCTGAGCCTTAGACAAAATCAGAGCCATGACGGATAGTTTGAGGTTAGCCTGGAGAGACCCTGGGTAAAGGGCCCAGTTAAACTGATGGCTAGACTCTTGACCCATGGAAACTGTGTGATAATAAATGCATATTGCTTTTAGTTGAATTTGTCATAACTTGTGAATAAAAGGAAACTTGTCCAAGGCACTCTAACATTACAGTTTTGGTTCTATTGAATTCCTAGAGTTTGCATGCTATAGTGGCTGGAAACATGAAGACAGAAGACAGAATGCTCAGAGTGATTTAACTAGAATAAAACATGCTTGTTGGAAATCTGTTCGTATTCGTCCTACTCCAAAATCTGCTTTGGACATCAAGCACTGGGAAATCAGTTTTTTCTACTTCCTAGTACATGGCACCCATCGTCATTGGTTTGCACAAGTTTCCATCCTGTTTTATTTTTCTCCTTATTTCAGATTCCTCTCCCCTCCCCAGGCACCTTCTTTAATGTTGTGCTATATGTCTTTGGCTGTGTAATGATCCTCATAAGAGTCCAGTGTTATTGAGCTATTGTATGTGTGTGCCCTTACTTCATGTGATTGATATTGTGTAATAATTCTTATTTTATTTCCAATTTTATTCTTTTTTTTTTTTTATGATAGTCGCACAGAGAGAGAGAGAGAGAGAGGCAGAGACACAGGCAGAGGGAGAAGCAGGCTCCATGCACCGGGAGCCTGACGTGGGATTCGATACCAGGTCTCCAGGATCGCGCCCTGGGCCAAAGGCAGGCGCCAAACCGCTGCGCCACCCAGGGATCCCTCCAATTTTATTCTATCATGTTTGTGATTTAAAGATCTAGCCACAGTAGTACTATTAATTTGTTGTTTCTCACTGTTGCTGAATGTTGCTGAACATACCATTTATCTATTCCCCTAGTTTTTGGAACTCAGGTAGCTTCCAACACTCTCTTCCTACACCAAATCCTATGACCAACATCTTCAAACATGTCTCCATATGGAGCTGTGCTAGAGAAATGCTCAAGTGGTATTAATGGATCCTACGGAATCCTTAGTTTTATGAGTGCTGTCAGTTGTTCTCCAGAATAGCTAGCTTACATTCAAACCTATGGTGCATGAGAGTGCTTACTTGCCCATAATCTTACCAAAAGAGTATTATATGATTTTCTAGTTTATTTAATCTGATGGGTATAAAATCTCATCTCATTAACCATTTGAGTTTCCCTTTCTGTGACATGCCAATTTATTTACTTTGTCTATTTTCCTCCCTCTTCTCTTCCTCCCTCCTCTCTCCATCACTTTCTTCTTTGCAGAAGTTCTCTACGCATCAGATATTAATATCTGTTCTTCCAAATATTCTAATTATCTTCTTTAAGCCTGTCACCTGTTTTATTCTTAATTTTGATATACTGATTCATTTCTTATGACTTGAGACTTTGGAGTCTTTTTTTTTGTAAAATCTTTCTCACTTCAGTATCCTAACAATTTTTTTCTTTCACATTTTGTTTTCAATTCAGTTTGGAATTATTTTTGTACACATTGTGAAGAAGACATACAATTTTAACTTTCTCTCTGTAATGAACTAATTTCCTTCAATACATTCAATTAGCAAGCTATTCTTTCCCCACAAGTTTGTGGTACCACTTTTTTTTTCTTAAGATTTTTTAAATTCATTCACGAAAGACACAGAGACATAGGCAGAGGGAGAAACAGGAAGCCCAATGTGGGACTCAATCCTGTGACTTGCCCTGAACAGAAGGCAGATGCTCAACTGCTGAGCCACCAAGGCATCCCATGTGGTACCAATTTTTAATCATGTATCAACTACAAGTAAAAACAGACTAATTTCTGAGTGATTTATTCTGCTTTGTTCTGTTTGTTTCTGTGCTAATGTCTGATTTTTCAAAAAAATAAGAACTATGTAATATGTGTTAAGTCTGGATCCATAAGAAGCAGATGCCAAAATGGGGGAGTGGGAGAGCCACCAAACTATAATGCCAATCTCACCTCAAATGCAGAAGAGAAGTAAGGAAGAAAGCTCTTAAGCTGCCATGTAGTTCTAAAGAGAGTTTTGCAAGGCTATTTGAGAGTCCTGGAACCAAAGTTGGCCACCAGAAGCATTCGATGTCTCCCAGTAATGGCATGCCCTAGTATCCCTTATGTCTTACAACATTCAGGCTGTCATGACAAATATAACATAGACTGGGTGGCTTTAACAGCAAACATTTCTCATAGTTCTGGAGGCTGGGAAGTCCAAGATCATGGTGCTAGCATATAAGGTGTCTGGTAAGAGCCTGCTCTCTGGTTTGCAGATGGCCATCTTCTCTTGTATCCTCACATGGTGGAAACCAGAAGAGGAAGCAAGGCCTCTAGGGTCTCTTCTTTTAAGGACACTAATCTCATTCATGAAGACTCCAGCTTCACAACTTAATCACCTCTCAAAAGTCCCTCCTCCCAATGTCTTCACACAGGGGATTCGATTTTAACCTATGATTTTGGGGAACACATTTAGTCCATAGTATCTGCCATGCTTAATAGTTGACAGGGAGCAAGTATGTCCTTGAGTGCAAACAGCAATGGATTTTAAAGTGAAGCAGCTGGGGGATGGGTCAATTGAGCAGACTTCTGAGAGGTACATTTTTTTACTGTGAACTATAGTCCACATGTAGATTCAATAATGAATCTTCTTTTCAAGACTGATTTAGCAATTCTCAAACCTGTATTTTTTCAAACTAATTTTAGAATCATTTGTCAAGTTCTTAAAAACAACCTACTAAAATTTGTATTGGAATTGTATTGAACTTTTGGAATAATTTGGGAAGAATTTATATCTTTAAAATGTTAAGCTTTCCCATTCACAAACATATCATACCGTTTATTTATTCAGGTGTTCTTTTAAGTAGTTTAGTAGGTTTTAAATTTTTTCCCATAAAAACCTGTATATTCATTGTGGTTAAATTTTATATAACTTAGAAGACCAATTGCTACTACAAAGACTATTAAGCCTTTATCTGGTTTATTACTCCTTAACACATAACTGTTAGACATTTTTATATATTACATATAAGAAACAATCCACTTTTTTTGGCTTAAACTCTGTCCTTATGATTTCCATCTCTACTATTTAAGTGGACAAATCTCTTTGTACAAAAGACTTCCACCTTTCATTTTCTTTTAATCTTATTAGTTTATTAATTTACTCATTTATTAGTTAATTTATACATACCAGTAAAGTTATTTTGAAATCTATATAATCAGTAAACAACTAAAGTTGCCAACTCTAAGTCTCAATGCAAAAATTGACATTTTCTCATTCCCTCTGTTGTTAATTTGACACAGTACATCTGTTTTTATCATTGACTTTGGTTGTTTTTGTAGGTTCTGGAAATATTGAATTTTCATTCCCCCTTAAAATTTCCCCATGATTTTTAGGCCATCTATCGGCCACTTTCCTTTAGCTCAATAAAGACTTAAGAACGGTGTCTGCCTAATCCCCTATCACCATATAAATAGGCAATAAAGAATTTACGGCAGGGTCAAATCTTATGGGGAAAATATTTAAAAGATCATTAAAGTAATTATTCCCTGGAAGCCAAGGTAATTGTTTTGGAATCAGATTTTTAGAATTGTATAGCAATGGAATGAGCATAAAGTTGAGAGAGTTAACCACAAAAAGTATGTCTTTGGCACTATACTTAGCAGTCTTCCAAAAAAGATGGTTTAGATTTCATTGTGAAATCATACAGATGAAATGGCTTGCACCATGTTACTGGATTTACAATCAGGCTGAAGACAAAGGTGTAAAAATCCCCTCTGGTTCACCTGACTTGCTCTCAGGTGTTGATCAAGTCAACTTTCTTCATGACTAGGTTTTCTGGTTATGTTATACTTGTCACCTACTTGAGGATGTCCTAGGTAAGAAAGAAGGAACTCAGCCTGGCACACTGGGGCTTCTCAGTAAATCTATAATTCCCACCCAGGCTATATGTATACAAACCTTTCAGATAGCTCATTTGGGTCCTTGTTGGCCAAGCCTTTGGTAACAGCATGGATGGCCCCAGGTAGCACTCAGCATTGTAAATAGGCTCCCATGCCACAGATGAGAGGAATCAGTCACCAAAGAACCACTAAGCAGGGACTTCTTCAAGCATATACTATTTCTGTACCTGGGTAAAGACTTAATGGACAAAAGATGTTGATAAACTACTTAGGAAATGCAGAAGAGCGTGTAAGTGCCAAATTATTACTAATTGACCAAAATGTTAATACAAAACCCCAGGATATGATAATTTATACATTTATTCTAACAAAAATATGACTGAAGTCCTAGTGTTGACTGATTAAATTACATTGGACAGTGTATTTGTTTTCTATTGCTCTCATAATAAATTACCACAAATTCAGTGGCTTAAAACAACACAGACTTACTATGTTACAGTTTGGTGAGTGAATCAAAAGTCTGAGTTTTACTGATTGCTCTGCTCTGGGTCTTACAAAGTCAAAATCAAGAATCCTCTAGCCTGGCTTTTCTTATCTGGAGGCTCTTGTGAAGACTCTTCCAGACTCAGGTTGTTGGCAGAATTTAGTGGCATGCAGTTGTAAAATTCTCAGCTTTCAGAGGCTGCCCATATTCCCTTGTTCATGTTCTCCTTCATTTTCAAAGCCAGCAGTCTTGGGAGTTCTTTTCACCCTTCAAACTCTTTAACCTTCTCTTAGGTCCTACCTCCAGCAGTAGAAGCTTCTCTGCTTTTGAGGACTTAACCTGATTAGATTGGACCCACTTGGATAATGCAGGATACATTCTCTCCTCCATTACCTCTGGAAATCCCTTTTGCTATTTCTCTTAATAATCACAGGCTCCATTAGGGTATGAGCATCCGTGGACATCATTCTGCTGACCACAGAAGGTAAATTATGAGGGAAAAGAGATTCCACTAGATCTGGTTTGTGTGCACCCACATTTTAGCATGCCTGGGAAGAGGCAACACACTTGGGGAAGAAATTCATTATATGATATTCCCAATGGATGGCTCATTTACTAATCAATCACCTTCCAGTTGGGAACCAAGTTCAGTAGCCCTTATAGTATCTTTCTTTTCCATGAACCTGTCAGAGATCAGGGTTTTTCAAACATGCACAAGACCAAACAGAGAATGTGCTAATTTAGTTGCTTGTGTAGCTTTTAGTCTCTGAAATGCCTCAGGAGTATTATTCAAAATTCATTATCCCAGTCTCTGTCTTTGATGCCTACACTGGTGTAAAATTATCTCCTTGAAATTAATTTTTAAAGTAAAATAGAAATAGGCAACTATCTGGGCAGAATTTTTAGCTTACTGTATGACATTGGGGTAAACAGTAGCTCTTTGGATCAGATCTTTTGCCCCAGGTGCCCCTTGGACCCAGAGTTACCAAAAAGCTAATGAAAATTTCTATTATTTAAAGTAGCTTGGAGGCACCTGGATAACTCTGTTGGTTAAGCATCTGACTCTTGGTTTCAGCTCTGGTCATATCAGGGTCATGGGAACAAGCCCCACATGGGGCTCTGAGCTCAGTGGGGAGTCTGCTTGGGATTCTCTTCCTCTCCTTTTGACCCCCCCCTTTCAAAAATAAATAAATCTTTAAAAAAATAAAGTAGCTTAGACAATAGAAATGAGGAAT